>NW_027445986.1:115000-158798 GCF_038048845.1 Mixophyes fleayi
GGGACTGATGTGAATGGGTTCTCTGTACAGCGCTGCGCTATTAGTGACACTATATAAATAAATGATAATGAGGATGATGATGATATGTGTTTACTATGCCTATACACATAGCCAGCTTTCACACTTGATTGGCAGATTAATGCATCATTATTGCTAAGTTTGATAACAGTTGTCTAATACAGTGACACTGGTAGAGAAAACCACTATAGACATTCACATAAGCAGCTCTCATCATCATCATTTATGGCATAAGACTTCTTTAATTATACTAAGTTTTTGAGCAGGTCTGCATTATACTTAATTATATAAGGGAGATGTACTTTTAGTAAAAAGTAGCTCTCCAATTTCAAAAGTACATCAACGTAGTATTAATACTTAGATTTAAAGATTTTCTGGGATAAATGAAATACATTCCCAGCAGCCATCTCCCTTTGCCTCTATCTTATTGCATATTTTGTCCTAATGTGCTTTCATATTTACATGTCACCATGTTTCCATTGGCTAGTACCTTAAAGTCAGATGTCTGTCAAGCAAACTGACCAGTGACAGAATTGCTTTGTGAGGTTTACATCTTTATGACATCAAATGCTTCACATGAAAAATGCAGTTCATTGTCAAAAATCAGCTATATTAGGAGAGTGAGAATTGTGTTTTAGCATCAATTACACACTAAATATGCTGTCATTGTGTATGTTTAATGGATGTCTTTCAGTTTTAAAGATAGACAGACCGATAGATAGAAAGATAGAAAGATAGAAAGATAGAAAGATAGAAAGATAGATAGATAGATAGATAGATAGACAGACAGACAGACTGATTTCAACTGGAAGCAGTGCTTACATATTGCTAAATTTTTGGTGGTTATTAAATAGTATGGGTAGGCAAGAAAAGTGCATATATCTTTTATTAGCATAAACTTACCCAAATGCGCTCTTGCATATTTAAGGCATTCAAAGTAATAATATTTCACAGCATTAATACAGTTATGTACTAGACTGGACAATGGTAAGCAGAGCCAGTACTTATATCAACAATGGCCTTATCTGTGTGAAGTTTGTATGTTCTCCCTGTGTTTGCGTGGGTTTCCTCCCACACTCCAAAAAACATACTGTTAGGTTAATTGGCTGCTATCAAAATTGACCCTAGTCTCTCCCTCTCTGTCTGTGTGTGAGTGTGTGTCTATATTAGGGAATTTAGACTGTAAGCTCCAATAGGGTAGGGACTGATGTGAATGGGTTCTCTGTACAGCGCTGCGCTATTAGTGACACTATATAAATAAATGATAATGAGGATGATGATGATATGTGTTTACTATGCCTATACACATAGCCAGCTTTCACACTTGATTGGCAGATTAATGCATCATTATTGCTAAGTTTGATAACAGTTGTCTAATACAGTGACACTGGTAGAGAAAACCACTATAGACATTCACATAAGCAGCTCTCATCATCATCATTTATGGCATAAGACTTCTTTAATTATACTAAGTTTTTGAGCAGGTCTGCATTATACTTAATTATATAAGGGAGATGTACTTTTAGTAAAAAGTAGCTCTCCAATTTCAAAAGTACATCAACGTAGTATTAATACTTAGATTTAAAGATTTTCTGGGATAAATGAAATACATTCCCAGCAGCCATCTCCCTTTGCCTCTATCTTATTGCATATTTTGTCCTAATGTGCTTTCATATTTACATGTCACCATGTTTCCATTGGCTAGTACCTTAAAGTCAGATGTCTGTCAAGCAAACTGACCAGTGACAGAATTGCTTTGTGAGGTTTACATCTTTATGACATCAAATGCTTCACATGAAAAATGCAGTTCATTGTCAAAAATCAGCTATATTAGGAGAGTGAGAATTGTGTTTTAGCATCAATTACACACTAAATATGCTGTCATTGTGTATGTTTAATGGATGTCTTTCAGTTTTAAAGATAGACAGACGGATAGATAGATAGAAAGATAGAAAGATAGATAGAAAGATAGATAGATAGATAGACAGACAGACAGACTGATTTCAACTGGAAGCAGTGCTTACATATTGCTTAATTTTTGGTGGTTATTAAATAGTATGGGTAGGCAAGAAAAGTGCATATATCTTTTATTAGCATAAACTTACCCAAATGCGCTCTTGCATATTTAAGGCATTCAAAGTAATAATATTTCACAGCATTAATACAGTTATGTACTAGACTGGACAATGGTAAGCAGAGCCAGTACTTATATCAACAATGGCCTTATCTGTGTGAAGTTTGTATGTTCTCCCTGTGTTTGCGTGGGTTTCCTCCGGGTGCTGTGGTTTCCTCCCACACTCCAAAAAACATACTGTTAGGTTAATTGGCTGCTATCAAAATTGACCCTAGTCTCTCCCTCTCTGTCTGTGTGTGAGTGTGTGTCTATATTAGGGAATTTAGACTGTAAGCTCCAATAGGGTAGGGACTGATGTGAATGGGTTCTCTGTACAGCGCTGCGCTATTAGTGACACTATATAAATAAATGATAATGAGGATGATGATGATATGTGTTTACTATGCCTATACACATAGCCAGCTTTCACACTTGATTGGCAGATTAATGCATCATTATTGCTAAGTTTGATAACAGTTGTCTAATACAGTGACACTGGTAGAGAAAACCACTATAGACATTCACATAAGCAGCTCTCATCATCATCATTTATGGCATAAGACTTCTTTAATTATACTAAGTTTTTGAGCAGGTCTGCATTATACTTAATTATATAAGGGAGATGTACTTTTAG
The DNA here is from genome assembly GCF_038048845.1 of Mixophyes fleayi. Taxonomy (NCBI): domain Eukaryota; kingdom Metazoa; phylum Chordata; class Amphibia; order Anura; family Limnodynastidae; genus Mixophyes; species Mixophyes fleayi. Next base: position 117,766 of record NW_027445986.1, read on the forward strand.
TAAAAAGTAGCTCTCCAATTTCAAAAGTACATCAACGTAGTATTAATACTTAGATTTAAAGATTTTCTGGGATAAATGAAATACATTCCCAGCAGCCATCTCCCTTTGCCTCTATCTTATTGCATATTTTGTCCTAATGTGCTTTCATATTTACATGTCACCATGTTTCCATTGGCTAGTACCTTAAAGTCAGATGTCTGTCAAGCAAACTGACCAGTGACAGAATTGCTTTGTGAGGTTTACATCTTTATGACATCAAATGCTTCACATGAAAAATGCAGTTCATTGTCAAAAATCAGCTATATTAGGAGAGTGAGAATTGTGTTTTAGCATCAATTACACACTAAATATGCTGTCATTGTGTATGTTTAATGGATGTCTTTCAGTTTTAAAGATAGACAGACGGATAGATAGATAGAAAGATAGAAAGATAGATAGATAGAAAGATAGAAAGATAGATAGATAGATAGATAGACAGACAGACAGACAGACAGACTGATTTCAACTGGAAGCAGTGCTTACATATTGCTTAATTTTTGGTGGTTATTAAATAGTATGGGTAGGCAAGAAAAGTGCATATATCTTTTATTAGCATAAACTTACCCAAATGCGCTCTTGCATATTTAAGGCATTCAAAGTAATAATATTTCACAGCATTAATACAGTTATGTACTAGACTGGACAATGGTAAGCAGAGCCAGTACTTATATCAACAATGGCCTTATCTGTGTGAAGTTTGTATGTTCTCCCTGTGTTTGCGTGGGTTTCCTCCGGGTGCTGTGGTTTCCTCCCACACTCCAAAAAACATACTGTTAGGTTAATTGACTGCTATCAAAATTGACCCTAGTCTCTCCCTCTCTGTCTGTGTGTGAGTGTGTGTCTATATTAGGGAATTTAGACTGTAAGCTCCAATAGGGTAGGGACTGATGTGAATGGGTTCTCTGTACAGCGCTGCGCTATTAGTGACACTATATAAATAAATGATAATGAGGATGATGATGATATGTGTTTACTATGCCTATACACATAGCCAGCTTTCACACTTGATTGGCAGATTAATGCATCATTATTGCTAAGTTTGATAACAGTTGTCTAATACAATGACACTGGTAGAGAAAACCACTATAGACATTCACATAAGCAGCTCTCATCATCATCATTTATTGCATAAGACTTCTTTAATTATACTAAGTTTTTGAGCAGGTCTGCATTATACTTAATTATATAAGGGAGATGTACTTTTAGTAAAAAGTAGCTCTCCAATTTCAAAAGTACATCAACGTAGTATTAATACTTAGATTTAAAGATTTTCTGGGATAAATGAAATACATTCCCAGCAGCCATCTCCCTTTGCCTCTATCTTATTGCATATTTTGTCCTAATGTGCTTTCATATTTACATGTCACCATGTTTCCATTGGCTAGTACCTTAAAGTCAGATGTCTGTCAAGCAAACTGACCAGTGACAGAATTGCTTTGTGAGGTTTACATCTTTATGACATCAAATGCTTCACATGAAAAATGCAGTTCATTGTCAAAAATCAGCTATATTAGGAGAGTGAGAATTGTGTTTTAGCATCAATTACACACTAAATATGCTGTCATTGTGTATGTTTAATGGATGTCTTTCAGTTTTAAAGATAGACAGACCGATAGATAGAAAGATAGAAAGATAGATAGATAGAAAGATAGATAGATAGATAGATAGATAGATAGATAGATAGACAGACAGACAGACTGATTTCAACTGGAAGCAGTGCTTACATATTGCTAAATTTTTGGTGGTTATTAAATAGTATGGGTAGGCAAGAAAAGTGCATATATCTTTTATTAGCATAAACTTACCCAAATGCGCTCTTGCATATTTAAGGCATTCAAAGTAATAATATTTCACAGCATTAATACAGTTATGTACTAGACTGGACAATGGTAAGCAGAGCCAGTACTTATATCAACAATGGCCTTATCTGTGTGAAGTTTGTATGTTCTCCCTGTGTTTGCGTGGGTTTCCTCCCACACTCCAAAAAACATACTGTTAGGTTAATTGGCTGCTATCAAAATTGACCCTAGTCTCTCCCTCTCTGTCTGTGTGTGAGTGTGTGTCTATATTAGGGAATTTAGACTGTAAGCTCCAATAGGGTAGGGACTGATGTGAATGGGTTCTCTGTACAGCGCTGCGCTATTAGTGACACTATATAAATAAATGATAATGAGGATGATGATGATATGTGTTTACTATGCCTATACACATAGCCAGCTTTCACACTTGATTGGCAGATTAATGCATCATTATTGCTAAGTTTGATAACAGTTGTCTAATACAGTGACACTGGTAGAGAAAACCACTATAGACATTCACATAAGCAGCTCTCATCATCATCATTTATGGCATAAGACTTCTTTAATTATACTAAGTTTTTGAGCAGGTCTGCATTATACTTAATTATATAAGGGAGATGTACTTTTAGTAAAAAGTAGCTCTCCAATTTCAAAAGTACATCAACGTAGTATTAATACTTAGATTTAAAGATTTTCTGGGATAAATGAAATACATTCCCAGCAGCCATCTCCCTTTGCCTCTATCTTATTGCATATTTTGTCCTAATGTGCTTTCATATTTACATGTCACCATGTTTCCATTGGCTAGTACCTTAAAGTCAGATGTCTGTCAAGCAAACTGACCAGTGACAGAATTGCTTTGTGAGGTTTACATCTTTATGACATCAAATGCTTCACATGAAAAATGCAGTTCATTGTCAAAAATCAGCTATATTAGGAGAGTGAGAATTGTGTTTTAGCATCAATTACACACTAAATATGCTGTCATTGTGTATGTTTAATGGATGTCTTTCAGTTTTAAAGATAGACAGACCGATAGATAGATAGATAGAAAGATAGAAAGATAGATAGATAGAAAGATAGATAGACAGACAGACAGACAGACTGATTTCAACTGGAAGCAGTGCTTACATATTGCTTAATTTTTGGTGGTTATTAAATAGTATGGGTAGGCAAGAAAAGTGCATATATCTTTTATTAGCATAAACTTACCCAAATGCGCTCTTGCATATTTAAGGCATTCAAAGTAATAATATTTCACAGCATTAATACAGTTATGTACTAGACTGGACAATGGTAAGCAGAGCCAGTACTTATATCAACAATGGCCTTATCTGTGTGAAGTTTGTATGTTCTCCCTGTGTTTGCGTGGGTTTCCTCCGGGTGCTGTGGTTTCCTCCCACACTCCAAAAAACATACTGTTAGGTTAATTGGCTGCTATCAAAATTGACCCTAGTCTCTCCCTCTCTGTCTGTGTGTGAGTGTGTGTCTATATTAGGGAATTTAGACTGTAAGCTCCAATAGGGTAGGGACTGATGTGAATGGGTTCTCTGTACAGCGCTGCGCTATTAGTGACACTATATAAATAAATGATAATGAGGATGATGATGTGATAAAGAGTGCATAAATAATATATTATTTATGCTTAATTTTATAATATATAACAGAGATTCAGTCACAGTTGAATTAGCACACTAGCTTTGCACAAAATTAGCCATTCTGCCCCCCACCTGTGATTGTGGGTGGTAACTAAATACTTAAACAGGTTTTCAGCATTTTGTCTGTAATTAGCAAATGAAAGCCTATAGCCAGCTTCCAGACTGCGCCCACAAGAGGTGTTTAGTAGACAAAGAAATTAGCCTGGACACTTTCACTCCATGCTGGATTTCGGACTGATAGGTAATGTAGCTCCTAGGTGAACAGGCCTACTTAGGCCCTGACTAGTATGGAGTGTGCATGACATGAAAGGTGAGTGTGAGCATGTTATAATGTGTTGTTGAATGGAGGACATAAGATTGAATGATTATTTGTTGTAAGTGATATGAAAGTTTAAGTGAGAATGAAAGTTTGAATTGATTGGATTGATATGGACAGAGTTATATGGACAGAGTTACATAAATGCATGCCTGGTTGGGATAAATGAAAGCATTTGTGTTTATACATAGTTAATGCTGTGCTGTGACTTGTGGAGTGCTGTACTATACATAGTCTGGATCCTGGTTGGGATAAATGATAGCATTTGTGTTTGGATCGATTTGTTAGGCTTTGGGAATGGAGACGTTTGTGCTATGTGTGAAATATCAGGTGTTAAAATTGGCCAGTGGACATTGTGCGTTTACTGCTGATTATAGAGCTATTTGTGGTGGATTGGCTAAATACTGCTTGTAATGAGTAATGGGTCTGTACTGAGTTCACATTGTTTAGTAACTGTAATTGTTTAGTAGGCCTTGTGGGCCTACAAGCATGGCAAGTCAGCCATTTTGGATGGTGACTACATTGCATAGAAAGTGATGGATTAGGAAGTGATCAGATTGTGGTTAAGTGATCAGATTGTTAGATATGCATAGAAAGTGCAGGTTATGTTGGTTTATGCATAGAAAGTGTAGTAGTTTGAACTGGTTGAAACCATGTGCTTGAAAATGGCCGCTAGACTTTAAGTGAGGTATGTTTGTGGTCTGTATGGATTCTCCCCTCCCCCTTCACTACACAATGCACACACACACACACCTTTAGACAATAGTTAGTCAAAATACACACAATTACATATATATCTATATTACAGGCAATAAGTATGATATATATTGCACTAAAGCTATATTGTGTGTACAATATTGTTACGCTGTTTATTGTTCTATAATATAATACAACACACTTTAAACAAATCCTATATCTTGTCGTGATTATTCTTGAAACTTGTCGATATAAAGAAATATAAAAATGATATTTCATGGGTTAATTCAGAAATACCTTTTGCGAGGAGTTGTTAACGGTATTAAATGGTCATACATATATTTGCCAGTATATTAAGGAGATTGTAACCCAAAAAGGAGAAAAGGAAAATACTTTCCCAATGGCGAGCGCCAGCCCGAACTGTGTTTTTTTTTTTATAATTTTCGTGAAGATATAGGGGTGAAATTACTGTTATATTGTAAACTTTTTTTTTTTGTTTGATAGAGGGGCGGGAACGAAGGTGGTAATATTTGTGTGATATTACCGTACGCCTTTTCTAGAAAGCGGTTTTGACAAGTAACATTGTTTCATCTGTGTCCTGAAAGATATATAATTAATTACAGCGAATCTAGATTATGATTTTTAATTTTCATAATGTGTTGGCAAATAGACGTTTAATAACGGGAGTTGTATGTATCTGTTGAACAATTCTGTATTTTTAGGTGTACTAAGATGGCTATTGCTTTGTCTTCACTTATAATACAGTGTAGTTGGAAGGACTTGTGTTTACTTAGCGGTTATATTTATAGTTTAAATCTGATTCTGTGGACTGGGGGGACAGATACTCAGGAGAAAATTCTTCCTTTTTTAATCCCCAGAATCAAATTTAGTTATAACTTCTCCTGTGGAAATTTATATTTTAATTAGGACTTTTTGCATAACCAAATTTGCAAGTTATGTGATAATTAGGGATCATTTTAATCACATAATAATTACACCTTGTCTACAGAATAGGTTTGGAGAGGTAGTTTTGGATACTTGGCGGTTTTTGTCAAGGGGTGTGTGATATCTGGGTAATATAGAACCCTGTCAAACAAAAGAATTACGGGAGTAGCGCTCACGGATTCTTAGCAGAAACGCATAAGCGTGAAAGCTGGGACACCCTGTCCTGTATTGTAGTGGTAGGAGGTGATTGTTTGGAAGATTGTGTAGAAAGATGTCTCTAAAGTACAACGGAGATGTCACGGGTGCGTATTATTCGACGTGACGAAAATAGCGAAAAAGGCGCAAATTGTATTATACGCCGATAGTTACTTTGGGTTGATACAATATTTTTATGTTATATGGATAGTTAATCCATAGAGGCATTCCGATATGTAACTTCTGTAGAAACACGCCTTTGTCAGTTGTTTAGTGGGTACGGCTACGGCAACACTTAAATTATGAGCGGATCATGCGCAATGGTTTCCCAGTAAAGCCATTATTAGCGATTTTGGCTGGGTGCAACCAGATCTGCAAAACGAATTTACCAATCATTATACGATTGAGAACAGCATTTCCACTCAGTAGACAGGGGGATACTCACACAAATTATTAACACACAAGTCTATAACATGGAACATATGGATTTTATTTTTTTAATTACTTTGGAAACTCGCAAAGTGTGGTATGTTTAACCTGTGTGTTTAACCCTGCTAAAACGTATAGTGATCACCAGTAGTAAGCTTATAATCAGGTTATGTATTGATAAGCTAGGTGTAATTACGTGGACCGTATCACAGGTCGCGGCAGGTAAAATATGAATATTTATATTATTCAAGATGCCACAGATGTAGTATGTCTAAATCAAGGTTTTTTAGTAAAGCAGGCCACAGGTAGGTATGTACATGGCTGCAAAAGACTTGATTTTAGATGGTAAAAAAAATATTACATTATAAATTCTGAGAAATAAGGTATTATATGTACTCAGAGCATTGAACACTTAATTGCCCTGGTAACATAAGTAATAGGGAATAATAAGTAAAATTTGGGTTTTGTCATTGGAGATAGTTGAATGTATGCAAGGAGACGTCCTTGCTGTTATGTCAACAAATGAAAATTGATTTAGCCCTTGCAATGTCTCAGATATATATGCATTTGTTTTAAAACTGTATATGAGGACATATGGGATAATAGAGAGGTGGTATTTAAAACCCTACTCATTTTAAAAACCCAGGTATATACAGGTAATTTATAATGGTATATTGTAAAGAACCAATAATATTGGTAACAGACACACTACCTAGTGGTTACAACTTACAAATATATATTGCAGCCCCTTCATCAGAGTTTGTACTCTGGAAATGGGCGGGATAAAATATAGATTTGATAATTTTACATGTCATTATTTTGGAGGTGTTTGGCAACATGTAGCATTAGAATTAATGAAACCCCTGGATAATGGTAATGTGTTTTATTGCCTAGGGATAAAAAGGTGGATCCTAATGCACAGTGGTATATGCCACTCAAAAATGTGACATGAAATTTCCACTTATGTAAGGTTACACAGCATCTGATAAATGCCATCAGAACTGTTATATCATTACATAAGGACTAGGTAGGAAAAAACACAATTGTATGTAGACATGGTAAACTAGAGTCAAGGAGAAACCCAGGGCATGAATATTAGTGCTTGTTGATGACAGACACAAATTTCTAAAGTTTGTGTTCATAAATACCCATAAAACCGAGTTAAATAAAATAAACCCCAGTGAGTAGTAGTTTTATTCACCAGGATCAGGGGGACTGATAAAACAAAATGGTGGTTTAGTGATTTTGTTGCATTAATCTTTGCTGGCCAGTAGGGGCAATAATGTGCCTAAATCAGTTTTCTTTCTTAGAGAGAGAACATCAGTAGTGGATATACAGATCCGTTACCCAGCAAAGATGGTTATGTACAAAATGTCTAATGCTTTTAAGTGTTTAAAGAGGTTCTTTAGAGGGACATTGCCATCACCAATATACTAAATGGGTAAATCTCTAAACATCGTGTGTCCTTGGAGATATGATTAGGTAAGATGACGTTATGTGACATAAATGTATTATGTATACTCACATTTCTTTCTGTCTCCACAGGTTACTAAGAACAGGATTCCTTTGTTTCTCCTTCCCAACTGATACATAGATCATTGGAAATGAGAAAAAGGGGGATAATGGTAATGCTAAGAAAGGTATAAAAATTTGAGTTTCCCAGGTACATGGAAACTTTGAAGGAATTTTTATGGTATTGTAATAAGATAAGTCAGTCTACAGATCCCTGGCGCCACCTAGTGGTCAAAAATATGTGAAGTTTGGTCCATAATACTCGCAAAGGACAGAAAAATGTTTGTTTTTTTCAAGTCCATAATGATGGTAACACCTGGAATGAAATTCGTAAGTCATCAGAGGGGACGGGATAGGATTCTTACCATGCTCGGAAGGGAGAATTCCCAGAAGAGTATTTTTGTTTTTCTTCCCATATTAGGAACCAAGAAGTGGACAGCTGCAGAGGATATCGAAATGCTACAAGTGGACCGGACGCAGGAACGACAGATGGGTAGGAAAAAGTAAAAATTTCAAAACAACTGATATTTTTATTTTCTTTCCTACAAGATGGATGAGAATTAAGACGGTGCCCAGCTGTAGCAGATGATATCCCTGACAGATGACACGAGATCCTGAGATGGTCGTTAAGGACACAGAATGGCAGGACTTGGACACAGAAGAGATCCAAACCAGATGTCAAAGATGACTGTACCCCACAAGACTTCCCCCCCATCGTACTTGGCGAAGATGATGACATCATGAAGAGACACCAAAGATGGAACAACCTTCGGATCTTAGATTTAATTGTTGAGGGATAATTTATTGGGGAGTACCTTGACATGTGTTGATTTTTTCTCCTAAGACAAGGTTTTTTCATCAGACATGGCAACGTAGGAGATCCATTAGCGTCTTCCCCCATTCTTTCTTGATATTTGTGCTAAAAATTGCCTTACCATAATTAATTCCAAACTCAAATATATATATTAATATGTAGCCTTATTGACCACCTGTTCACACACACTCATACATGTTACATACAATCACTAGGAACACTAGGGACACTGATAAGAGATGACAACAGATATCTGTCAGTCTAACTGTAATGACAGAAAACTGACATCAGGGGGAATGATAAAGAGTGCATAAATAATATATTATTTATGCTTAATTTTATAATATATAACAGAGATTCAGTCACAGTTGAATTAGCACACTAGCTTTGCACAAAATTAGCCATTCTGCCCCCCACCTGTGATTGTGGGTGGTAACTAAATACTTAAACAGGTTTTCAGCATTTTGTCTGTAATTAGCAAATGAAAGCCTATAGCCAGCTTCCAGACTGCGCCCACAAGAGGTGTTTAGTAGACAAAGAAATTAGCCTGGACACTTTCACTCCATGCTGGATTTCGGACTGATAGGTAATGTAGCTCCTAGGTGAACAGGCCTACTTAGGCCCTGACTAGTATGGAGTGTGCATGACATGAAAGGTGAGTGTGAGCATGTTATAATGTGTTGTTGAATGGAGGACATAAGATTGAATGATTATTTGTTGTAAGTGATATGAAAGTTTAAGTGAGAATGAAAGTTTGAATTGATTGGATTGATATGGACAGAGTTATATGGACAGAGTTACATAAATGCATGCCTGGTTGGGATAAATGAAAGCATTTGTGTTTATACATAGTTAATGCTGTGCTGTGACTTGTGGAGTGCTGTACTATACATAGTCTGGATCCTGGTTGGGATAAATGATAGCATTTGTGTTTGGATCGATTTGTTAGGCTTTGGGAATGGAGACGTTTGTGCTATGTGTGAAATATCAGGTGTTAAAATTGGCCAGTGGACATTGTGCGTTTACTGCTGATTATAGAGCTATTTGTGGTGGATTGGCTAAATACTGCTTGTAATGAGTAATGGGTCTGTACTGAGTTCACATTGTTTAGTAACTGTAATTGTTTAGTAGGCCTTGTGGGCCTACAAGCATGGCAAGTCAGCCATTTTGGATGGTGACTACATTGCATAGAAAGTGATGGATTAGGAAGTGATCAGATTGTGGTTAAGTGATCAGATTGTTAGATATGCATAGAAAGTGCAGGTTATGTTGGTTTATGCATAGAAAGTGTAGTAGTTTGAACTGGTTGAAACCATGTGCTTGAAAATGGCCGCTAGACTTTAAGTGAGGTATGTTTGTGGTCTGTATGGATTCTCCCCTCCCCCTTCACTACACAATGCACACACACACACACCTTTAGACAATAGTTAGTCAAAATACACACAATTACATATATATCTATATTACAGGCAATAAGTATGATATATATTGCACTAAAGCTATATTGTGTGTACAATATTGTTACGCTGTTTATTGTTCTATAATATAATACAACACACTTTAAACAAATCCTATATCTTGTCGTGATTATTCTTGAAACTTGTCGATATAAAGAAATATAAAAATGATATTTCATGGGTTAATTCAGAAATACCTTTTGCGAGGAGTTGTTAACGGTATTAAATGGTCATACATATATTTGCCAGTATATTAAGGAGATTGTAACCCAAAAAGGAGAAAAGGAAAATACTTTCACATGATGATATGTGTTTACTATGCCTATACACATAGCCAGCTTTCACACTTGATTGGCAGATTAATGCATCATTATTGCTAAGTTTGATAACAGTTGTCTAATACAGTGACACTGGTAGAGAAAACCACTATAGACATTCACATAAGCAGCTCTCATCATCATCATTTATGGCATAAGACTTCTTTAATTATACTAAGTTTTTGAGCAGGTCTGCATTATACTTAATTATATAAGGGAGATGTACTTTTAGTAAAAAGTAGCTCTCCAATTTCAAAAGTACATCAACGTAGTATTAATACTTAGATTTAAAGATTTTCTGGGATAAATGAAATACATTCCCAGCAGCCATCTCCCTTTGCCTCTATCTTATTGCATATTTTGTCCTAATGTGCTTTCATATTTACATGTCACCATGTTTCCATTGGCTAGTACCTTAAAGTCAGATGTCTGTCAAGCAAACTGACCAGTGACAGAATTGCTTTGTGAGGTTTACATCTTTATGACATCAAATGCTTCACATGAAAAATGCAGTTCATTGTCAAAAATCAGCTATATTAGGAGAGTGAGAATTGTGCTTTAGCATCAATTACACACTAAATATGCTGTCATTGTGTATGTTTAATGGATGTCTTTCAGTTTTAAAGATAGACAGACGGATAGAAAGATAGAAAGATAGATAGATAGAAAGATAGATAGATAGATAGACAGACAGACAGACAGACTGATTTCAACTGGAAGCAGTGCTTACATATTGCTTAATTTTTGGTGGTTATTAAATAGTATGGGTAGGCAAGAAAAGTGCATATATCTTTTATTAGCATAAACTTACCCAAATGCGCTCTTGCATATTTAAGGCATTCAAAGTAATAATATTTCACAGCATTAATACAGTTATGTACTAGACTGGACAATGGTAAGCAGAGCCAGTACTTATATCAACAATGGCCTTATCTGTGTGAAGTTTGTATGTTCTCCCTGTGTTTGCGTGGGTTTCCTCCGGGTGCTGTGGTTTCCTCCCACACTCCAAAAAACATACTGTTAGGTTAATTGGCTGCTATCAAAATTGACCCTAGTCTCTCCCTCTCTGTCTGTGTGTGAGTGTGTGTCTATATTAGGGAATTTAGACTGTAAGCTCCAATAGGGTAGGGACTGATGTGAATGGGTTCTCTGTACAGCGCTGCGCTATTAGTGACACTATATAAATAAATGATAATGAGGATGATGATGATATGTGTTTACTATGCCTATACACATAGCCAGCTTTCACACTTGATTGGCAGATTAATGCATCATTATTGCTAAGTTTGATAACAGTTGTCTAATACAGTGACACTGGTAGAGAAAACCACTATAGACATTCACATAAGCAGCTCTCATCATCATCATTTATGGCATAAGACTTCTTTAATTATACTAAGTTTTTGAGCAGGTCTGCATTATACTTAATTATATAAGGGAGATGTACTTTTAGTAAAAAGTAGCTCTCCAATTTCAAAAGTACATCAACGTAGTATTAATACTTAGATTTAAAGATTTTCTGGGATAAATGAAATACATTCCCAGCAGCCATCTCCCTTTGCCTCTATCTTATTGCATATTTTGTCCTAATGTGCTTTCATATTTACATGTCACCATGTTTCCATTGGCTAGTACCTTAAAGTCAGATGTCTGTCAAGCAAACTGACCAGTGACAGAATTGCTTTGTGAGGTTTACATCTTTATGACATCAAATGCTTCACATGAAAAATGCAGTTCATTGTCAAAAATCAGCTATATTAGGAGCGTGAGAATTGTGTTTTAGCATCAATTACACACTAAATATGCTGTCATTGTGTATGTTTAATGGATGTCTTTCAGTTTTAAAGATAGACAGACCGATAGATAGATAGATAGAAAGATAGAAAGATAGATAGATAGAAAGATAGATAGATAGATAGACAGACAGACTGATTTCAACTGGAAGCAGTGCTTACATATTGCTTAATTTTTGGTGGTTATTAAATAGTATGGGTAGGCAAGAAAAGTGCATATATCTTTTATTAGCATAAACTTACCCAAATGCGCTCTTGCATATTTAAGGCATTCAAAGTAATAATATTTCACAGCATTAATACAGTTATGTACTAGACTGGACAATGGTAAGCAGAGCCAGTACTTATATCAACAATGGCCTTATCTGTGTGAAGTTTGTATGTTCTCCCTGTGTTTGCGTGGGTTTCCTCCGGGTGCTGTGGTTTCCTCCCACACTCCAAAAAACATACTGTTAGGTTAATTGGCTGCTATCAAAATTGACCCTAGTCTCTCCCTCTCTGTCTGTGTGTGAGTGTGTGTCTATATTAGGGAATTTAGACTGTAAGCTCCAATAGGGTAGGGACTGATGTGAATGGGTTCTCTGTACAGCGCTGCGCTATTAGTGACACTATATAAATAAATGATAATGAGGATGATGATGATATGTGTTTACTATGCCTATACACATAGCCAGCTTTCACACTTGATTGGCAGATTAATGCATCATTATTGCTAAGTTTGATAACAGTTGTCTAATACAGTGACACTGATAGAGAAAACCACTATAGACATTCACATAAGCAGCTCTCATCATCATCATTTATGGCATAAGACTTCTTTAATTATACTAAGTTTTTGAGCAGGTCTGCATTATACTTAATTATATAAGGGAGATGTACTTTTAGTAAAAAGTAGCTCTCCAATTTCAAAAGTACATCAACGTAGTATTAATACTTAGATTTAAAGATTTTCTGGGATAAATGAAATACATTCCCAGCAGCCATCTCCCTTTGCCTCTATCTTATTGCATATTTTGTCCTAATGTGCTTTCATATTTACATGTCACCATGTTTCCATTGGCTAGTACCTTAAAGTCAGATGTCTGTCAAGCAAACTGACCAGTGACAGAATTGCTTTGTGAGGTTTACATCTTTATGACATCAAATGCTTCACATGAAAAATGCAGTTCATTGTCAAAAATCAGCTATATTAGGAGAGTGAGAATTGTGCTTTAGCATCAATTACACACTAAATATGCTGTCATTGTGTATGTTTAATGGATGTCTTTCAGTTTTAAAGATAGACAGACGGATAGAAAGATAGAAAGATAGATAGATAGAAAGATAGATAGATAGATAGACAGACAGACAGACAGACTGATTTCAACTGGAAGCAGTGCTTACATATTGCTTAATTTTTGGTGGTTATTAAATAGTATGGGTAGGCAAGAAAAGTGCATATATCTTTTATTAGCATAAACTTACCCAAATGCGCTCTTGCATATTTAAGGCATTCAAAGTAATAATATTTCACAGCATTAATACAGTTATGTACTAGACTGGACAATGGTAAGCAGAGCCAGTACTTATATCAACAATGGCCTTATCTGTGTGAAGTTTGTATGTTCTCCCTGTGTTTGCGTGGGTTTCCTCCGGGTGCTGTGGTTTCCTCCCACACTCCAAAAAACATACTGTTAGGTTAATTGGCTGCTATCAAAATTGACCCTAGTCTCTCCCTCTCTGTGTGTGAGTGTGTGTCTATATTAGGGAATTTAGACTGTAAGCTCCAATAGGGTAGGGACTGATGTGAATGGGTTCTCTGTACAGCGCTGCGCTATTAGTGACACTATATAAATAAATGATAATGAGGATGATGATGATATGTGTTTACTATGCCTATACACATAGCCAGCTTTCACACTTGATTGGCAGATTAATGCATCATTATTGCTAAGTTTGATAACAGTTGTCTAATACAATGACACTGGTAGAGAAAACCACTATAGACATTCACATAAGCAGCTCTCATCATCATCATTTATTGCATAAGACTTCTTTAATTATACTAAGTTTTTGAGCAGGTCTGCATTATACTTAATTATATAAGGGAGATGTACTTTTAGTAAAAAGTAGCTCTCCAATTTCAAAAGTACATCAACGTAGTATTAATAATTAGATTTAAAGATTTTCTGGGATAAATGAAATACATTCCCAGCAGCCATCTCCCTTTGCCTCTATCTTATTGCATATTTTGTCCTAATGTGCTTTCATATTTACATGTCACCATGTTTCCATTGGCTAGTACCTTAAAGTCAGATGTCTGTCAAGCAAACTGACCAGTGACAGAATTGCTTTGTGAGGTTTACATCTTTATGACATCAAATGCTTCACATGAAAAATGCAGTTCATTGTCAAAAATCAGCTATATTAGGAGAGTGAGAATTGTGTTTTAGCATCAATTACACACTAAATATGCTGTCATTGTGTATGTTTAATGGATGTCTTTCAGTTTTAAAGATAGACAGACGGATAGATAGATAGAAAGATAGAAAGATAGATAGAAAGATAGATAGATAGATAGATAGATAGAGAGATAGACAGATAGACAGACAGACTGATTTCAACTGGAAGCAGTGCTTACATATTGCTTAATTTTTGGTGGTTATTAAATAGTATGGGTAGGCAAGAAAAGTGCATATATCTTTTATTAGCATAAACTTACCCAAATGCGCTCTTGCATATTTAAGGCATTCAAAGTAATAATATTTCACAGCATTAATACAGTTATGTACTAGACTGGACAATGGTAAGCAGAGCCAGTACTTATATCAACAATGGCCTTATCTGTGTGAAGTTTGTATGTTCTCCCTGTGTTTGCGTGGGTTTCCTCCGGGTGCTGTGGTTTCCTCCCACACTCCAAAAAACATACTGTTAGGTTAATTGGCTGCTATCAAAATTGACCCTAGTCTCTCCCTCTCTGTCTATGTGTGAGTGTGTGTCTATATTAGGGAATTTAGACTGTAAGCTCCAATAGGGTAGGGACTGATGTGAATGGGTTCTCTGTACAGCGCTGCGCTATTAGTGACACTATATAAATAAATGATAATGAGGATGATGATGATATGTGTTTACTATGCCTATACACATAGCCAGCTTTCACACTTGATTGGCAGATTAATGCATCATTATTGCTAAGTTTGATAACAGTTGTCTAATACAATGACACTGGTAGAGAAAACCACTATAGACATTCACATAAGCAGCTCTCATCATCATCATTTATGGCATAAGACTTCTTTAATTATACTAAGTTTTTGAGCAGGTCTGCATTATACTTAATTATATAAGGGAGATGTACTTTTAGTAAAAAGTAGCTCTCCAATTTCAAAAGTACATCAACATAGTATTAATACTTAGATTTAAAGATTTTCTGGGATAAATGAAATACATTCCCAGCAGCCATCTCCCTTTGCCTCTATCTTATTGCATATTTTGTCCTAATGTGCTTTCATATTTACATGTCACCATGTTTCCATTGGCTAGTACCTTAAAGTCAGATGTCTGTCAAGCAAACTGACCAGTGACAGAATTGCTTTGTGAGGTTTACATCTTTATGACATCAAATGCTTCACATGAAAAATGCAGTTCATTGTCAAAAATCAGCTATATTAGGAGAGTGAGAATTGTGTTTTAGCATCAATTACACACTAAATATGCTGTCATTGTGTATGTTTAATGGATGTCTTTCAGTTTTAAAGATAGACAGACAGATAGATAGATAGAAAGATAGATAGATAGATAGATAGAAAGATAGATAGAAAGATAGATAGATAGATAGATAGATAGATAGATAGACAGACAGACTGATTTCAACTGGAAGCAGTGCTTACATATTGCTTAATTTTTGGTGGTTATTAAATAGTATGGGTAGGCAAGAAAAGTGCATATATCTTTTATTAGCATAAACTTACCCAAATGCGCTCTTGCATATTTAAGGCATTCAAAGTAATAATATTTCACAGCATTAATACAGTTATGTACTAGACTGGACAATGGTAAGCAGAGCCAGTACTTATATCAACAATGGCCTTATCTGTGTGAAGTTTGTATGTTCTCCCTGTGTTTGCGTGGGTTTCCTCCCACACTCCAAAAAACATACTGTTAGGTTAATTGGCTGCTATCAAAATTGACCCTAGTCTCTCCCTCTCTGTCTGTGTGTGAGTGTGTGTCTATATTAGGGAATTTAGACTGTAAGCTCCAATAGGGTAGGGACTGATGTGAATGGGTTCTCTGTACAGCGCTGCGCTATTAGTGACACTATATAAATAAATGATAATGAGGATGATGATGATATGTGTTTACTATGCCTATACACATAGCCAGCTTTCACACTTGATTGGCAGATTAATGCATCATTATTGCTAAGTTTGATAACAGTTGTCTAATACAGTGACACTGGTAGAGAAAACCACTATAGACATTCACATAAGCAGCTCTCATCATCATCATTTATGGCATAAGACTTCTTTAATTATACTAAGTTTTTGAGCAGGTCTGCATTATACTTAATTATATAAGGGAGATGTACTTTTAGTAAAAAGTAGCTCTCCAATTTCAAAAGTACATCAACGTAGTATTAATACTTAGATTTAAAGATTTTCTGGGATAAATGAAATACATTCCCAGCAGCCATCTCCCTTTGCCTCTATCTTATTGCATATTTTGTCCTAATGTGCTTTCATATTTACATGTCACCATGTTTCCATTGGCTAGTACCTTAAAGTCAGATGTCTGTCAAGCAAACTGACCAGTGACAGAATTGCTTTGTGAGGTTTACATCTTTATGACATCAAATGCTTCACATGAAAAATGCAGTTCATTGTCAAAAATCAGCTATATTAGGAGAGTGAGAATTGTGTTTTAGCATCAATTACACACTAAATATGCTGTCATTGTGTATGTTTAATGGATGTCTTTCAGTTTTAAAGATAGACAGACCGATAGATAGATAGATAGAAAGATAGAAAGATAGATAGATAGAAAGATAGATAGATAGATAGACAGACAGACTGATTTCAACTGGAAGCAGTGCTTACATATTGCTTAATTTTTGGTGGTTATTAAATAGTATGGGTAGGCAAGAAAAGTGCATATATCTTTTATTAGCATAAACTTACCCAAATGCGCTCTTGCATATTTAAGGCATTCAAAGTAATAATATTTCACAGCATTAATACAGTTATGTACTAGACTGGACAATGGTAAGCAGAGCCAGTACTTATATCAACAATGGCCTTATCTGTGTGAAGTTTGTATGTTCTCCCTGTGTTTGCGTGGGTTTCCTCCGGGTGCTGTGGTTTCCTCCCACACTCCAAAAAACATACTGTTAGGTTAATTGGCTGCTATCAAAATTGACCCTAGTCTCTCCCTCTCTGTCTGTGTGTGAGTGTGTGTCTATATTAGGGAATTTAGACTGTAAGCTCCAATAGGGTAGGGACTGATGTGAATGGGTTCTCTGTACAGCGCTGCGCTATTAGTGACACTATATAAATAAATGATAATGAGGATGATGATGATATGTGTTTACTATGCCTATACACATAGCCAGCTTTCACACTTGATTGGCAGATTAATGCATCATTATTGCTAAGTTTGATAACAGTTGTCTAATACAGTGACACTGGTAGAGAAAACCACTATAGACATTCACATAAGCAGCTCTCATCATCATCATTTATGGCATAAGACTTCTATAATTATACTAAGTTTTTGAGCAGGTCTGCATTATACTTAATTATATAAGGGAGATGTACTTTTAGTAAAAAGTAGCTCTCCAATTTCAAAAGTACATCAACGTAGTATTAATACTTAGATTTAAAGATTTTCTGGGATAAATGAAATACATTCCCAGCAGCCATCTCCCTTTGCCTCTATCTTATTGCATATTTTGTCCTAATGTGCTTTCATATTTACATGTCACCATGTTTCCATTGGCTAGTACCTTAAAGTCAGATGTCTGTCAAGCAAACTGACCAGTGACAGAATTGCTTTGTGAGGTTTACATCTTTATGACATCAAATGCTTCACATGAAAAATGCAGTTCATTGTCAAAAATCAGCTATATTAGGAGAGTGAGAATTGTGCTTTAGCATCAATTACACACTAAATATGCTGTCATTGTGTATGTTTAATGGATGTCTTTCAGTTTTAAAGATAGACAGACGGATAGATAGATAGAAAGATAGAAAGATAGATAGATAGAAAGATAGATAGATAGACAGACAGACAGACTGATTTCAACTGGAAGCAGTGCTTACATATTGCTTAATTTTTGGTGGTTATTAAATAGTATGGGTAGGCAAGAAAAGTGCATATATCTTTTATTAGCATAAACTTACCCAAATGCGCTCTTGCATATTTAAGGCATTCAAAGTAATAATATTTCACAGCATTAATACAGTTATGTACTAGACTGGACAATGGTAAGCAGAGCCAGTACTTATATCAACAATGGCCTTATCTGTGTGAAGTTTGTATGTTCTCCCTGTGTTTGCGTGGGTTTCCTCCGGGTGCTGTGGTTTCCTCCCACACTCCAAAAAACATACTGTTAGGTTAATTGGCTCCTATCAAAATTGACCCTAGTCTCTCCCTCTCTGTCTATGTGTGAGTGTGTGTCTATATTAGGGAATTTAGACTGTAAGCTCCAATAGGGTAGGGACTGATGTGAATGGGTTCTCTGTACAGCGCTGCGCTATTAGTGACACTATATAAATAAATGATAATGAGGATGATGATGATATGTGTTTACTATGCCTATACACATAGCCAGCTTTCACACTTGATTGGCAGATTAATGCATCATTATTGCTAAGTTTGATAACAGTTGTCTAATACAATGACACTGGTAGAGAAAACCACTATAGACATTCACATAAGCAGCTCTCATCATCATCATTTATTGCATAAGACTTCTTTAATTATACTAAGTTTTTGAGCAGGTCTGCATTATACTTAATTATATAAGGGAGATGTACTTTTAGTAAAAAGTAGCTCTCCAATTTCAAAAGTACATCAACGTAGTATTAATACTTAGATTTAAAGATTTTCTGGGATAAATGAAATACATTCCCAGCAGCCATCTCCCTTTGCCTCTATCTTATTGCATATTTTGTCCTAATGTGCTTTCATATTTACATGTCACCATGTTTCCATTGGCTAGTACCTTAAAGTCAGATGTCTGTCAAGCAAACTGACCAGTGACAGAATTGCTTTGTGAGGTTTACATCTTTATGACATCAAATGCTTCACATGAAAAATGCAGTTCATTGTCAAAAATCAGCTATATTAGGAGAGTGAGAATTGTGCTTTAGCATCAATTACACACTAAATATGCTGTCATTGTGTATGTTTAATGGATGTCTTTCAGTTTTAAAGATAGACAGACGGATAGAAAGATAGAAAGATAGATAGATAGATAGACAGACAGACAGACTGATTTCAACTGGAAGCAGTGCTTACATATTGCTTAATTTTTGGTGGTTATTAAATAGTATGGGTAGGCAAGAAAAGTGCATATATCTTTTATTAGCATAAACTTACCCAAATGCGCTCTTGCATATTTAAGGCATTCAAAGTAATAATATTTCACAGCATTAATACAGTTATGTACTAGACTGGACAATGGTAAGCAGAGCCAGTACTTATATCAACAATGGCCTTATCTGTGTGAAGTTTGTATGTTCTCCCTGTGTTTGCGTGGGTTTCCTCCCACACTCCAAAAAACATACTGTTAGGTTAATTGGCTGCTATCAAAATTGACCCTAGTCTCTCCCTCTCTGTCTGTGTGTGAGTGTGTGTCTATATTAGGGAATTTAGACTGTAAGCTCCAATAGGGTAGGGACTGATGTGAATGGGTTCTCTGTACAGCGCTGCGCTATTAGTGACACTATATAAATAAATGATAATGAGGATGATGATGATATGTGTTTACTATGCCTATACACATAGCCAGCTTTCACACTTGATTGGCAGATTAATGCATCATTATTGCTAAGTTTGATAACAGTTGTCTAATACAGTGACACTGGTAGAGAAAACCACTATAGACATTCACATAAGCAGCTCTCATCATCATCATTTATGGCATAAGACTTCTTTAATTATACTAAGTTTTTGAGCAGGTCTGCATTATACTTAATTATATAAGGGAGATGTACTTTTAGTAAAAAGTAGCTCTCCAATTTCAAAAGTACATCAACGTAGTATTAATACTTAGATTTAAAGATTTTCTGGGATAAATGAAATACATTCCCAGCAGCCATCTCCCTTTGCCTCTATCTTATTGCATATTTTGTCCTAATGTGCTTTCATATTTACATGTCACCATGTTTCCATTGGCTAGTACCTTAAAGTCAGATGTCTGTCAAGCAAACTGACCAGTGACAGAATTGCTTTGTGAGGTTTATATCTTTATGACATCAAATGCTTCACATGAAAAATGCAGTTCATTGTCAAAAATCAGCTATATTAGGAGAGTGAGAATTGTGCTTTAGCATCAATTACACACTAAATATGCTGTCATTGTGTATGTTTAATGGATGTCTTTCAGTTTTAAAGATAGACAGACGGATAGATAGATAGAAAGATAGAAAGATAGATAGATAGATAGATAGACAGACAGACAGACTGATTTCAACTGGAAGCAGTGCTTACATATTGCTTAATTTTTGGTGGTTATTAAATAGTATGGGTAGGCAAGAAAAGTGCATATATCTTTTATTAGCATAAACTTACCCAAATGCGCTCTTGCATATTTAAGGCATTCAAAGTAATAATATTTCACAGCATTAATACAGTTATGTACTAGACTGGACAATGGTAAGCAGAGCCAGTACTTATATCAACAATGGCCTTATCTGTGTGAAGTTTGTATGTTCTCCCTGTGTTTGCGTGGGTTTCCTCCGGGTGCTGTGGTTTCCTCCCACACTCCAAAAAACATACTGTTAGGTTAATTGGCTCCTATCAAAATTGACCCTAGTCTCTCCCTCTCTGTCTATGTGTGAGTGTGTGTCTATATTAGGGAATTTAGACTGTAAGCTCCAATAGGGTAGGGACTGATGTGAATGGGTTCTCTGTACAGCGCTGCGCTATTAGTGACACTATATAAATAAATGATAATGAGGATGATGATGATATGTGTTTACTATGCCTATACACATAGCCAGCTTTCACACTTGATTGGCAGATTAATGCATCATTATTGCTAAGTTTGATAACAGTTGTCTAATACAATGACACTGGTAGAGAAAACCACTATAGACATTCACATAAGCAGCTCTCATCATCATCATTTATTGCATAAGACTTCTTTAATTATACTAAGTTTTTGAGCAGGTCTGCATTATACTTAATTATATAAGGGAGATGTACTTTTAGTAAAAAGTAGCTCTCCAATTTCAAAAGTACATCAACGTAGTATTAATACTTAGATTTAAAGATTTTCTGGGATAAATGAAATACATTCCCAGCAGCCATCTCCCTTTGCCTCTATCTTATTGCATATTTTGTCCTAATGTGCTTTCATATTTACATGTCACCATGTTTCCATTGGCTAGTACCTTAAAGTCAGATGTCTGTCAAGCAAACTGACCAGTGACAGAATTGCTTTGTGAGGTTTACATCTTTATGACATCAAATGCTTCACATGAAAAATGCAGTTCATTGTCAAAAATCAGCTATATTAGGAGAGTGAGAATTGTGCTTTAGCATCAATTACACACTAAATATGCTGTCATTGTGTATGTTTAATGGATGTCTTTCAGTTTTAAAGATAGACAGACGGATAGAAAGATAGAAAGATAGATAGATAGATAGACAGACAGACAGACTGATTTCAACTGGAAGCAGTGCTTACATATTGCTTAATTTTTGGTGGTTATTAAATAGTATGGGTAGGCAAGAAAAGTGCATATATCTTTTATTAGCATAAACTTACCCAAATGCGCTCTTGCATATTTAAGGCATTCAAAGTAATAATATTTCACAGCATTAATACAGTTATGTACTAGACTGGACAATGGTAAGCAGAGCCAGTACTTATATCAACAATGGCCTTATCTGTGTGAAGTTTGTATGTTCTCCCTGTGTTTGCGTGGGTTTCCTCCCACACTCCAAAAAACATACTGTTAGGTTAATTGGCTGCTATCAAAATTGACCCTAGTCTCTCCCTCTCTGTCTGTGTGTGAGTGTGTGTCTATATTAGGGAATTTAGACTGTAAGCTCCAATAGGGTAGGGACTGATGTGAATGGGTTCTCTGTACAGCGCTGCGCTATTAGTGACACTATATAAATAAATGATAATGAGGATGATGATGATATGTGTTTACTATGCCTATACACATAGCCAGCTTTCACACTTGATTGGCAGATTAATGCATCATTATTGCTAAGTTTGATAACAGTTGTCTAATACAGTGACACTGGTAGAGAAAACCACTATAGACATTCACATAAGCAGCTCTCATCATCATCATTTATGGCATAAGACTTCTTTAATTATACTAAGTTTTTGAGCAGGTCTGCATTATACTTAATTATATAAGGGAGATGTACTTTTAGTAAAAAGTAGCTCTCCAATTTCAAAAGTACATCAACGTAGTATTAATACTTAGATTTAAAGATTTTCTGGGATAAATGAAATACATTCCCAGCAGCCATCTCCCTTTGCCTCTATCTTATTGCATATTTTGTCCTAATGTGCTTTCATATTTACATGTCACCATGTTTCCATTGGCTAGTACCTTAAAGTCAGATGTCTGTCAAGCAAACTGACCAGTGACAGAATTGCTTTGTGAGGTTTATATCTTTATGACATCAAATGCTTCACATGAAAAATGCAGTTCATTGTCAAAAATCAGCTATATTAGGAGAGTGAGAATTGTGCTTTAGCATCAATTACACACTAAATATGCTGTCATTGTGTATGTTTAATGGATGTCTTTCAGTTTTAAAGATAGACAGACGGATAGATAGATAGAAAGATAGAAAGATAGATAGATAGATAGATAGACAGACAGACAGACTGATTTCAACTGGAAGCAGTGCTTACATATTGCTTAATTTTTGGTGGTTATTAAATAGTATGGGTAGGCAAGAAAAGTGCATATATCTTTTATTAGCATAAACTTACCCAAATGCGCTCTTGCATATTTAAGGCATTCAAAGTAATAATATTTCACAGCATTAATACAGTTATGTACTAGACTGGACAATGGTAAGCAGAGCCAGTACTTATATCAACAATGGCCTTATCTGTGTGAAGTTTGTATGTTCTCCCTGTGTTTGCGTGGGTTTCCTCCGGGTGCTGTGGTTTCCTCCCACACTCCAAAAAACATACTGTTAGGTTAATTGGCTCCTATCAAAATTGACCCTAGTCTCTCCCTCTCTGTCTATGTGTGAGTGTGTGTCTATATTAGGGAATTTAGACTGTAAGCTCCAATAGGGTAGGGACTGATGTGAATGGGTTCTCTGTACAGCGCTGCGCTATTAGTGACACTATATAAATAAATGATAATGAGGATGATGATGATATGTGTTTACTATGCCTATACACATAGCCAGCTTTCACACTTGATTGGCAGATTAATGCATCATTATTGCTAAGTTTGATAACAGTTGTCTAATACAATGACACTGGTAGAGAAAACCACTATAGACATTCACATAAGCAGCTCTCATCATCATCATTTATTGCATAAGACTTCTTTAATTATACTAAGTTTTTGAGCAGGTCTGCATTATACTTAATTATATAAGGGAGATGTACTTTTAGTAAAAAGTAGCTCTCCAATTTCAAAAGTACATCAACGTAGTATTAATACTTAGATTTAAAGATTTTCTGGGATAAATGAAATACATTCCCAGCAGCCATCTCCCTTTGCCTCTATCTTATTGCATATTTTGTCCTAATGTGCTTTCATATTTACATGTCACCATGTTTCCATTGGCTAGTACCTTAAAGTCAGATGTCTGTCAAGCAAACTGACCAGTGACAGAATTGCTTTGTGAGGTTTACATCTTTATGACATCAAATGCTTCACATGAAAAATGCAGTTCATTGTCAAAAATCAGCTATATTAGGAGAGTGAGAATTGTGTTTTAGCATCAATTACACACTAAATATGCTGTCATTGTGTATGTTTAATGGATGTCTTTCAGTTTTAAAGATAGACAGACCGATAGATAGATAGAAAGATAGATAGATAGATAGATAGATAGATAGATAGATAGACAGACAGACTGATTTCAACTGGAAGCAGTGCTTACATATTGCTTAATTTTTGGTGGTTATTAAATAGTATGGGTAGGCAAGAAAAGTGCATATATCTTTTATTAGCATAAACTTACCCAAATGCGCTCTTGCATATTTAAGGCATTCAAAGTAATAATATTTCACAGCATTAATACAGTTATGTACTAGACTGGACAATGGTAAGCAGAGCCAGTACTTATATCAACAATGGCCTTATCTGTGTGAAGTTTGTATGTTCTCCCTGTGTTTGCGTGGGTTTCCTCCGGGTGCTGTGGTTTCCTCCCACACTCCAAAAAACATACTGTTAGGTTAATTGGCTGCTATCAAAATTGACCCTAGTCTCTCCCTCTCTGTCTGTGTGTGAGTGTGTGTCTATATTAGGGAATTTAGACTGTAAGCTCCAATAGGGTAGGGACTGATGTGAATGGGTTCTCTGTACAGCGCTGCGCTATTAGTGACACTATATAAATAAATGATAATGAGGATGATGATGATATGTGTTTACTATGCCTATACACATAGCCAGCTTTCACACTTGATTGGCAGATTAATGCATCATTATTGCTAAGTTTGATAACAGTTGTCTAATACAGTGACACTGGTAGAGAAAACCACTATAGACATTCACATAAGCAGCTCTCATCATCATCATTTATGGCATAAGACTTCTTTAATTATACTAAGTTTTTGAGCAGGTCTGCATTATACTTAATTATATAAGGGAGATGTACTTTTAGTAAAAAGTAGCTCTCCAATTTCAAAAGTACATCAACGTAGTATTAATACTTAGATTTAAAGATTTTCTGGGATAAATGAAATACATTCCCAGCAGCCATCTCCCTTTGCCTCTATCTTATTGCATATTTTGTCCTAATGTGCTTTCATATTTACATGTCACCATGTTTCCATTGGCTAGTACCTTAAAGTCAGATGTCTGTCAAGCAAACTGACCAGTGACAGAATTGCTTTGTGAGGTTTATATCTTTATGACATCAAATGCTTCACATGAAAAATGCAGTTCATTGTCAAAAATCAGCTATATTAGGAGAGTGAGAATTGTGCTTTAGCATCAATTACACACTAAATATGCTGTCATTGTGTATGTTTAATGGATGTCTTTCAGTTTTAAAGATAGACAGACGGATAGATAGATAGAAAGATAGAAAGATAGATAGATAGATAGATAGACAGACAGACAGACTGATTTCAACTGGAAGCAGTGCTTACATATTGCTTAATTTTTGGTGGTTATTAAATAGTATGGGTAGGCAAGAAAAGTGCATATATCTTTTATTAGCATAAACTTACCCAAATGCGCTCTTGCATATTTAAGGCATTCAAAGTAATAATATTTCACAGCATTAATACAGTTATGTACTAGACTGGACAATGGTAAGCAGAGCCAGTACTTATATCAACAATGGCCTTATCTGTGTGAAGTTTGTATGTTCTCCCTGTGTTTGCGTGGGTTTCCTCCGGGTGCTGTGGTTTCCTCCCACACTCCAAAAAACATACTGTTAGGTTAATTGGCTGCTATCAAAATTGACCCTAGTCTCTCCCTCTCTGTCTATGTGTGAGTGTGTGTCTATATTAGGGAATTTAGACTGTAAGCTCCAATAGGGTAGGGACTGATGTGAATGGGTTCTCTGTACAGCGCTGCGCTATTAGTGACACTATATAAATAAATGATAATGAGGATGATGATGATATGTGTTTACTATGCCTATACACATAGCCAGCTTTCACACTTGATTGGCAGATTAATGCATCATTATTGCTAAGTTTGATAACAGTTGTCTAATACAATGACACTGGTAGAGAAAACCACTATAGACATTCACATAAGCAGCTCTCATCATCATCATTTATTGCATAAGACTTCTTTAATTATACTAAGTTTTTGAGCAGGTCTGCATTATACTTAATTATATAAGGGAGATGTACTTTTAGTAAAAAGTAGCTCTCCAATTTCAAAAGTACATCAACGTAGTATTAATACTTAGATTTAAAGATTTTCTGGGATAAATGAAATACATTCCCAGCAGCCATCTCCCTTTGCCTCTATCTTATTGCATATTTTGTCCTAATGTGCTTTCATATTTACATGTCACCATGTTTCCATTGGCTAGTACCTTAAAGTCAGATGTCTGTCAAGCAAACTGACCAGTGACAGAATTGCTTTGTGAGGTTTACATCTTTATGACATCAAATGCTTCACATGAAAAATGCAGTTCATTGTCAAAAATCAGCTATATTAGGAGAGTGAGAATTGTGTTTTAGCATCAATTACACACTAAATATGCTGTCATTGTGTATGTTTAATGGATGTCTTTCAGTTTTAAAGATAGACAGACCGATAGATAGATAGAAAGATAGATAGATAGATAGATAGATAGATAGATAGATAGACAGACAGACTGATTTCAACTGGAAGCAGTGCTTACATATTGCTTAATTTTTGGTGGTTATTAAATAGTATGGGTAGGCAAGAAAAGTGCATATATCTTTTATTAGCATAAACTTACCCAAATGCGCTCTTGCATATTTAAGGCATTCAAAGTAATAATATTTCACAGCATTAATACAGTTATGTACTAGACTGGACAATGGTAAGCAGAGCCAGTACTTATATCAACAATGGCCTTATCTGTGTGAAGTTTGTATGTTCTCCCTGTGTTTGCGTGGGTTTCCTCCGGGTGCTGTGGTTTCCTCCCACACTCCAAAAAACATACTGTTAGGTTAATTGGCTGCTATCAAAATTGACCCTAGTCTCTCCCTCTCTGTCTGTGTGTGAGTGTGTGTCTATATTAGGGAATTTAGACTGTAAGCTCCAATAGGGTAGGGACTGATGTGAATGGGTTCTCTGTACAGCGCTGCGCTATTAGTGACACTATATAAATAAATGATAATGAGGATGATGATGATATGTGTTTACTATGCCTATACACATAGCCAGCTTTCACACTTGATTGGCAGATTAATGCATCATTATTGCTAAGTTTGATAACAGTTGTCTAATACAATGACACTGGTAGAGAAAACCACTATAGACATTCACATAAGCAGCTCTCATCATCATCATTTATTGCATAAGACTTCTTT
This sequence comes from Mixophyes fleayi, assembly GCF_038048845.1. Classification (NCBI taxonomy): domain Eukaryota; kingdom Metazoa; phylum Chordata; class Amphibia; order Anura; family Limnodynastidae; genus Mixophyes; species Mixophyes fleayi. Next base: position 145,127 of record NW_027445986.1, read on the forward strand.
AATTATACTAAGTTTTTGAGCAGGTCTGCATTATACTTAATTATATAAGGGAGATGTACTTTTAGTAAAAAGTAGCTCTCCAATTTCAAAAGTACATCAACGTAGTATTAATACTTAGATTTAAAGATTTTCTGGGATAAATGAAATACATTCCCAGCAGCCATCTCCCTTTGCCTCTATCTTATTGCATATTTTGTCCTAATGTGCTTTCATATTTACATGTCACCATGTTTCCATTGGCTAGTACCTTAAAGTCAGATGTCTGTCAAGCAAACTGACCAGTGACAGAATTGCTTTGTGAGGTTTACATCTTTATGACATCAAATGCTTCACATGAAAAATGCAGTTCATTGTCAAAAATCAGCTATATTAGGAGAGTGAGAATTGTGCTTTAGCATCAATTACACACTAAATATGCTGTCATTGTGTATGTTTAATGGATGTCTTTCAGTTTTAAAGATAGACAGACGGATAGAAAGATAGAAAGATAGATAGATAGAAAGATAGATAGATAGACAGACAGACAGACTGATTTCAACTGGAAGCAGTGCTTACATATTGCTTAATTTTTGGTGGTTATTAAATAGTATGGGTAGGCAAGAAAAGTGCATATATCTTTTATTAGCATAAACTTACCCAAATGCGCTCTTGCATATTTAAGGCATTCAAAGTAATAATATTTCACAGCATTAATACAGTTATGTACTAGACTGGACAATGGTAAGCAGAGCCAGTACTTATATCAACAATGGCCTTATCTGTGTGAAGTTTGTATGTTCTCCCTGTGTTTGCGTGGGTTTCCTCCGGGTGCTGTGGTTTCCTCCCACACTCCAAAAAACATACTGTTAGGTTAATTGGCTGCTATCAAAATTGACCCTAGTCTCTCCCTCTCTGTCTGTGTGTGAGTGTGTGTCTATATTAGGGAATTTAGACTGTAAGCTCCAATAGGGTAGGGACTGATGTGAATGGGTTCTCTGTACAGCGCTGCGCTATTAGTGACACTATATAAATAAATGATAATGAGGATGATGATGATATGTGTTTACTATGCCTATACACATAGCCAGCTTTCACACTTGATTGGCAGATTAATGCATCATTATTGCTAAGTTTGATAACAGTTGTCTAATACAATGACACTGCTAGAGAAAACCACTATAGACATTCACATAAGCAGCTCTCATCATCATCATTTATTGCATAAGACTTCTTTAATTATACTAAGTTTTTGAGCAGGTCTGCATTATACTTAATTATATAAGGGAGATGTACTTTTAGTAAAAAGTAGCTCTCCAATTTCAAAAGTACATCAACGTAGTATTAATACTTAGATTTAAAGATTTTCTGGGATAAATGAAATACATTCCCAGCAGCCATCTCCCTTTGCCTCTATCTTATTGCATATTTTGTCCTAATGTGCTTTCATATTTACATGTCACCATGTTTCCATTGGCTAGTACCTTAAAGTCAGATGTCTGTCAAGCAAACTGACCAGTGACAGAATTGCTTTGTGAGGTTTACATCTTTATGACATCAAATGCTTCACATGAAAAATGCAGTTCATTGTCAAAAATCAGCTATATTAGGAGAGTGGGAATTGTGTTTTAGCATCAATTACACACTAAATATGCTGTCATTGTGTATGTTTAATGGATGTCTTTCAGTTTTAAAGATAGACAGACGGATAGATAGATAGAAAGATAGAAAGATAGATAGATAGAAAGATAGATAGATAGATAGACAGACAGACAGACTGATTTCAACTGGAAGCAGTGCTTACATATTGCTTAATTTTTGGTGGTTATTAAATAGTATGGGTAGGCAAGAAAAGTGCATATATCTTTTATTAGCATAAACTTACCCAAATACGCTCTTGCATATTTAAGGCATTCAAAGTAATAATATTTCACAGCATTAATACAGTTATGTACTAGACTGGACAATGGTAAGCAGAGCCAGTACTTATATCAACAATGGCCTTATCTGTGTGAAGTTTGTATGTTCTCCCTGTGTTTGCGTGGGTTTCCTCCGGGTGCTGTGGTTTCCTCCCACACTCCAAAAAACATACTGTTAGGTTAATTGGCTGCTATCAAAATTGACCCTAGTCTCTCCCTCTCTGTCTGTGTGTGAGTGTGTGTCTATATTAGGGAATTTAGACTGTAAGCTCCAATAGGGTAGGGACTGATGTGAATGGGTTCTCTGTACAGCGCTGCGCTATTAGTGACACTATATAAATAAATGATAATGAGGATGATGATGATATGTGTTTACTATGCCTATACACATAGCCAGCTTTCACACTTGATTGGCAGATTAATGCATCATTATTGCTAAGTTTGATAACAGTTGTCTAATACAGTGACACTGGTAGAGAAAACCACTATAGACATTCACATAAGCAGCTCTCATCATCATCATTTATGGCATAAGACTTCTTTAATTATACTAAGTTTTTGAGCAGGTCTGCATTATACTTAATTATATAAGGGAGATGTACTTTTAGTAAAAAGTAGCTCTCCAATTTCAAAAGTACATCAACGTAGTATTAATACTTAGATTTAAAGATTTTCTGGGATAAATGAAATACATTCCCAGCAGCCATCTCCCTTTGCCTCTATCTTATTGCATATTTTGTCCTAATGTGCTTTCATATTTACATGTCACCATGTTTCCATTGGCTAGTACCTTAAAGTCAGATGTCTGTCAAGCAAACTGACCAGTGACAGAATTGCTTTGTGAGGTTTACATCTTTATGACATCAAATGCTTCACATGAAAAATGCAGTTCATTGTCAAAAATCAGCTATATTAGGAGAGTGAGAATTGTGTTTTAGCATCAATTACACACTAAATATGCTGTCATTGTGTATGTTTAATGGATGTCTTTCAGTTTTAAAGATAGACAGACGGATAGATAGATAGAAAGATAGAAAGATAGATAGATAGATAGATAGATAGATAGATAGACAGACAGACAGACAGACTGATTTCAACTGGAAGCAGTGCTTACATATTGCTTAATTTTTGGTGGTTATTAAATAGTATGGGTAGGCAAGAAAAGTGCATATATCTTTTATTAGCATAAACTTACCCAAATGCGCTCTTGCATATTTAAGGCATTCAAAGTAATAATATTTCACAGCATTAATACAGTTATGTACTAGACTGGACAATGGTAAGCAGAGCCAGTACTTATATCAACAATGGCCTTATCTGTGTGAAGTTTGTATGTTCTCCCTGTGTTTGCGTGGGTTTCCTCCGGGTGCTGTGGTTTCCTCCCACACTCCAAAAAACATACTGTTAGGTTAATTGGCTGCTATCAAAATTGACCCTAGTCTCTCCCTCTCTGTCTGTGTGTGAGTGTGTGTCTATATTAGGGAATTTAGACTGTAAGCTCCAATAGGGTAGGGACTGATGTGAATGGGTTCTCTGTACAGCGCTGCGCTATTAGTGACACTATATAAATAAATGATAATGAGGATGATGATGATATGTGTTTACTATGCCTATACACATAGCCAGCTTTCACACTTGATTGGCAGATTAATGCATCATTATTGCTAAGTTTGATAACAGTTGTCTAATACAGTGACACTGGTAGAGAAAACCACTATAGACATTCACATAAGCAGCTCTCATCATCATCATTTATTGCATAAGACTTCTTTAATTATACTAAGTTTTTGAGCAGGTCTGCATTATACTTAATTATATAAGGGAGATGTACTTTTAGTAAAAAGTAGCTCTCCAATTTCAAAAGTACATCAACGTAGTATTAATACTTAGATTTAAAGATTTTCTGGGATAAATGAAATACATTCCCAGCAGCCATCTCCCTTTGCCTCTATCTTATTGCATATTTTGTCCTAATGTGCTTTCATATTTACATGTCACCATGTTTCCATTGGCTAGTACCTTAAAGTCAGATGTCTGTCAAGCAAACTGACCAGTGACAGAATTGCTTTGTGAGGTTTACATCTTTATGACATCAAATGCTTCACATGAAAAATGCAGTTCATTGTCAAAAATCAGCTATATTAGGAGAGTGGGAATTGTGTTTTAGCATCAATTACACACTAAATATGCTGTCATTGTGTATGTTTAATGGATGTCTTTCAGTTTTAAAGATAGACAGACGGATAGATAGATAGAAAGATAGAAAGATAGATAGATAGAAAGATAGATAGATAGATAGACAGACAGACAGACTGATTTCAACTGGAAGCAGTGCTTACATATTGCTTAATTTTTGGTGGTTATTAAATAGTATGGGTAGGCAAGAAAAGTGCATATATCTTTTATTAGCATAAACTTACCCAAATACGCTCTTGCATATTTAAGGCATTCAAAGTAATAATATTTCACAGCATTAATACAGTTATGTACTAGACTGGACAATGGTAAGCAGAGCCAGTACTTATATCAACAATGGCCTTATCTGTGTGAAGTTTGTATGTTCTCCCTGTGTTTGCGTGGGTTTCCTCCGGGTGCTGTGGTTTCCTCCCACACTCCAAAAAACATACTGTTAGGTTAATTGGCTGCTATCAAAATTGACCCTAGTCTCTCCCTCTCTGTCTGTGTGTGAGTGTGTGTCTATATTAGGGAATTTAGACTGTAAGCTCCAATAGGGTAGGGACTGATGTGAATGGGTTCTCTGTACAGCGCTGCGCTATTAGTGACACTATATAAATAAATGATAATGAGGATGATGATGATATGTGTTTACTATGCCTATACACATAGCCAGCTTTCACACTTGATTGGCAGATTAATGCATCATTATTGCTAAGTTTGATAACAGTTGTCTAATACAATGACACTGGTAGAGAAAACCACTATAGACATTCACATAAGCAGCTCTCATCATCATCATTTATTGCATAAGACTTCTTTAATTATACTAAGTTTTTGAGCAGGTCTGCATTATACTTAATTATATAAGGGAGATGTACTTTTAGTAAAAAGTAGCTCTCCAATTTCAAAAGTACATCAACGTAGTATTAATACTTAGATTTAAAGATTTTCTGGGATAAATGAAATACATTCCCAGCAGCCATCTCCCTTTGCCTCTATCTTATTGCATATTTTGTCCTAATGTGCTTTCATATTTACATGTCACCATGTTTCCATTGGCTAGTACCTTAAAGTCAGATGTCTGTCAAGCAAACTGACCAGTGACAGAATTGCTTTGTGAGGTTTACATCTTTATGACATCAAATGCTTCACATGAAAAATGCAGTTCATTGTCAAAAATCAGCTATATTAGGAGAGTGGGAATTGTGTTTTAGCATCAATTACACACTAAATATGCTGTCATTGTGTATGTTTAATGGATGTCTTTCAGTTTTAAAGATAGACAGACGGATAGATAGATAGAAAGATAGATAGAAAGATAGATAGATAGATAGATAGACAGACAGACAGACTGATTTCAACTGGAAGCAGTGCTTACATATTGCTTAATTTTTGGTGGTTATTAAATAGTATGGGTAGGCAAGAAAAGTGCATATATCTTTTATTAGCATAAACTTACCCAAATGCGCTCTTGCATATTTAAGGCATTCAAAGTAATAATATTTCACAGCATTAATACAGTTATGTACTAGACTGGACAATGGTAAGCAGAGCCAGTACTTATATCAACAATGGCCTTATCTGTGTGAAGTTTGTATGTTCTCCCTGTGTTTGCGTGGGTTTCCTCCGGGTGCTGTGGTTTCCTCCCACACTCCAAAAAACATACTGTTAGGTTAATTGGCTGCTATCAAAATTGACCCTAGTCTCTCCCTCTCTGTCTGTGTGTGAGTGTGTGTCTATATTAGGGAATTTAGACTGTAAGCTCCAATAGGGTAGGGACTGATGTGAATGGGTTCTCTGTACAGCGCTGCGCTATTAGTGACACTATATAAATAAATGATAATTAGGATGATGATGATATGTGTTTACTATGCCTATACACATAGCCAGCTTTCACACTTGATTGGCAGATTAATGCATCATTATTGCTAAGTTTGATAATGTCTAATACAATGACACTGGTAGAGAAAACCACTATAGACATTCACATAAGCAGCTCTCATCATCATCATTTATTGCATAAGACTTCTTTAATTATACTAAGTTTTTGAGCAGGTCTGCATTATACTTAATTATATAAGGGAGATGTACTTTTAGTAAAAAGTAGCTCTCCAATTTCAAAAGTACATCAACGTAGTATTAATACTTAGATTTAAAGATTTTCTGGGATAAATGAAATACATTCCCAGCAGCCATCTCCCTTTGCCTCTATCTTATTGCATATTTTGTCCTAATGTGCTTTCATATTTACATGTCACCATGTTTCCATTGGCTAGTACCTTAAAGTCAGATGTCTGTCAAGCAAACTGACCAGTGACAGAATTGCTTTGTGAGGTTTACATCTTTATGACATCAAATGCTTCACATGAAAAATGCAGTTCATTGTCAAAAATCAGCTATATTAGGAGAGTGGGAATTGTGTTTTAGCATCAATTACACACTAAATATGCTGTCATTGTGTATGTTTAATGGATGTCTTTCAGTTTTAAAGATAGACAGACGGATAGATAGATAGAAAGATAGATAGATAGAAAGATAGATAGATAGATAGACAGACAGACAGACTGATTTCAACTGGAAGCAGTGCTTACATATTGCTTAATTTTTGGTGGTTATTAAATAGTATGGGTAGGCAAGAAAAGTGCATATATCTTTTATTAGCATAAACTTACCCAAATGCGCTCTTGCATATTTAAGGCATTCAAAGTAATAATATTTCACAGCATTAATACAGTTATGTACTAGACTGGACAATGGTAAGCAGAGCCAGTACTTATATCAACAATGGCCTTATCTGTGTGAAGTTTGTATGTTCTCCCTGTGTTTGCGTGGGTTTCCTCCGGGTGCTGTGGTTTCCTCCCACACTCCAAAAAACATACTGTTAGGTTAATTGGCTGCTATCAAAATTGACCCTAGTCTCTCCCTCTCTGTCTGTGTGTGAGTGTGTGTCTATATTAGGGAATTTAGACTGTAAGCTCCAATAGGGTAGGGACTGATGTGAATGGGTTCTCTGTACAGCGCTGCGCTATTAGTGACACTATATAAATAAATGATAATGAGGATGATGATGATATGTGTTTACTATGCCTATACACATAGCCAGCTTTCACACTTGATTGGCAGATTAATGCATCATTATTGCTAAGTTTGATAACAGTTGTCTAATACAATGACACTGGTAGAGAAAACCACTATAGACATTCACATAAGCAGCTCTCATCATCATCATTTATTGCATAAGACTTCTTTAATTATACTAAGTTTTTGAGCAGGTCTGCATTATACTTAATTATATAAGGGAGATGTACTTTTAGTAAAAAGTAGCTCTCCAATTTCAAAAGTACATCAACGTAGTATTAATACTTAGATTTAAAGATTTTCTGGGATAAATGAAATACATTCCCAGCAGCCATCTCCCTTTGCCTCTATCTTATTGCATATTTTGTCCTAATGTGCTTTCATATTTACATGTCACCATGTTTCCATTGGCTAGTACCTTAAAGTCAGATGTCTGTCAAGCAAACTGACCAGTGACAGAATTGCTTTGTGAGGTTTACATCTTTATGACATCAAATGCTTCACATGAAAAATGCAGTTCATTGTCAAAAATCAGCTATATTAGGAGAGTGGGAATTGTGTTTTAGCATCAATTACACACTAAATATGCTGTCATTGTGTATGTTTAATGGATGTCTTTCAGTTTTAAAGATAGACAGACGGATAGATAGATAGAAAGATAGAAAGATAGATAGATAGAAAGATAGATAGATAGACAGACAGACTGATTTCAACTGGAAGCAGTGCTTACATATTGCTTAATTTTTGGTGGTTATTAAATAGTATGGGTAGGCAAGAAAAGTGCATATATCTTTTATTAGCATAAACTTACCCAAATGCGCTCTTGCATATTTAAGGCATTCAAAGTAATAATATTTCACAGCATTAATACAGTTATGTACTAGACTGGACAATGGTAAGCAGAGACAGTACTTATATCAACAATGGCCTTATCTGTGTGAAGTTTGTATGTTCTCCCTGTGTTTGCGTGGGTTTCCTCCGGGTGCTGTGGTTTCCTCCCACACTCCAAAAAACATACTGTTAGGTTAATTGGCTGCTATCAAAATTGACCCTAGTCTCTCCCTCTCTGTCTGTGTGTGAGTGTGTGTCTATATTAGGGAATTTAGACTGTAAGCTCCAATAGGGTAGGGACTGATGTGAATGGGTTCTCTGTACAGCGCTGCGCTATTAGTGACACTATATAAATAAATGATAATGAGGATGATGATGATATGTGTTTACTATGCCTATACACATAGCCAGCTTTCACACTTGATTGGCAGATTAATGCATCATTATTGCTAAGTTTGATAACAGTTGTCTAATACAATGACACTGGTAGAGAAAACCACTATAGACATTCACATAAGCAGCTCTCATCATCATCATTTATTGCATAAGACTTCTTTAATTATACTAAGTTTTTGAGCAGGTCTGCATTATACTTAATTATATAAGGGAGATGTACTTTTAGTAAAAAGTAGCTCTCCAATTTCAAAAGTACATCAACGTAGTATTAATACTTAGATTTAAAGATTTTCTGGGATAAATGAAATACATTCCCAGCAGCCATCTCCCTTTGCCTCTATCTTATTGCATATTTTGTCCTAATGTGCTTTCATATTTACATGTCACCATGTTTCCATTGGCTAGTACCTTAAAGTCAGATGTCTGTCAAGCAAACTGACCAGTGACAGAATTGCTTTGTGAGGTTTACATCTTTATGACATCAAATGCTTCACATGAAAAATGCAGTTCATTGTCAAAAATCAGCTATATTAGGAGAGTGGGAATTGTGTTTTAGCATCAATTACACACTAAATATGCTGTCATTGTGTATGTTTAATGGATGTCTTTCAGTTTTAAAGATAGACAGACGGATAGATAGATAGAAAGATAGAAAGATAGATAGATAGAAAGATAGATAGATAGACAGACAGACAGACTGATTTCAACTGGAAGCAGTGCTTACATATTGCTTAATTTTTGGTGGTTATTAAATAGTATGGGTAGGCAAGAAAAGTGCATATATCTTTTATTAGCATAAACTTACCCAAATACGCTCTTGCATATTTAAGGCATTCAAAGTAATAATATTTCACAGCATTAATACAGTTATGTACTAGACTGGACAATGGTAAGCAGAGCCAGTACTTATATCAACAATGGCCTTATCTGTGTGAAGTTTGTATGTTCTCCCTGTGTTTGCGTGGGTTTCCTCCGGGTGCTGTGGTTTCCTCCCACACTCCAAAAAACATACTGTTAGGTTAATTGGCTGCTATCAAAATTGACCCTAGTCTCTCCCTCTCTGTCTGTGTGTGAGTGTGTGTCTATATTAGGGAATTTAGACTGTAAGCTCCAATAGGGTAGGGACTGATGTGAATGGGTTCTCTGTACAGCGCTGCGCTATTAGTGACACTATATAAATAAATGATAATGAGGATGATGATGATATGTGTTTACTATGCCTATACACATAGCCAGCTTTCACACTTGATTGGCAGATTAATGCATCATTATTGCTAAGTTTGATAACAGTTGTCTAATACAATGACACTGGTAGAGAAAACCACTATAGACATTCACATAAGCAGCTCTCATCATCATCATTTATTGCATAAGACTTCTTTAATTATACTAAGTTTTTGAGCAGGTCTGCATTATACTTAATTATATAAGGGAGATGTACTTTTAGTAAAAAGTAGCTCTCCAATTTCAAAAGTACATCAACGTAGTATTAATACTTAGATTTAAAGATTTTCTGGGATAAATGAAATACATTCCCAGCAGCCATCTCCCTTTGCCTCTATCTTATTGCATATTTTGTCCTAATGTGCTTTCATATTTACATGTCACCATGTTTCCATTGGCTAGTACCTTAAAGTCAGATGTCTGTCAAGCAAACTGACCAGTGACAGAATTGCTTTGTGAGGTTTACATCTTTATGACATCAAATGCTTCACATGAAAAATGCAGTTCATTGTCAAAAATCAGCTATATTAGGAGAGTGGGAATTGTGTTTTAGCATCAATTACACACTAAATATGCTGTCATTGTGTATGTTTAATGGATGTCTTTCAGTTTTAAAGATAGACAGACGGATAGATAGATAGAAAGATAGAAAGATAGATAGATAGAAAGATAGATAGATAGATAGATAGACAGACAGACAGACTGATTTCAACTGGAAGCAGTGCTTACATATTGCTTAATTTTTGGTGGTTATTAAATAGTATGGGTAGGCAAGAAAAGTGCATATATCTTTTATTAGCATAAACTTACCCAAATGCGCTCTTGCATATTTAAGGCATTCAAAGTAATAATATTTCACAGCATTAATACAGTTATGTACTAGACTGGACAATGGTAAGCAGAGCCAGTACTTATATCAACAATGGCCTTATCTGTGTGAAGTTTGTATGTTCTCCCTGTGTTTGCGTGGGTTTCCTCCGGGTGCTGTGGTTTCCTCCCACACTCCAAAAAACATACTGTTAGGTTAATTGGCTGCTATCAAAATTGACCCTAGTCTCTCCCTCTCTGTCTGTGTGTGAGTGTGTGTCTATATTAGGGAATTTAGACTGTAAGCTCCAATAGGGTAGGGACTGATGTGAATGGGTTCTCTGTACAGCGCTGCGCTATTAGTGACACTATATAAATAAATGATAATGAGGATGATGATGATATGTGTTTACTATGCCTATACACATAGCCAGCTTTCACACTTGATTGGCAGATTAATGCATCATTATTGCTAAGTTTGATAACAGTTGTCTAATACAATGACACTGGTAGAGAAAACCACTATAGACATTCACATAAGCAGCTCTCATCATCATCATTTATTGCATAAGACTTCTTTAATTATACTAAGTTTTTGAGCAGGTCTGCATTATACTTAATTATATAAGGGAGATGTACTTTTAGTAAAAAGTAGCTCTCCAATTTCAAAAGTACATCAACGTAGTATTAATACTTAGATTTAAAGATTTTCTGGGATAAATGAAATACATTCCCAGCAGCCATCTCCCTTTGCCTCTATCTTATTGCATATTTTGTCCTAATGTGCTTTCATATTTACATGTCACCATGTTTCCATTGGCTAGTACCTTAAAGTCAGATGTCTGTCAAGCAAACTGACCAGTGACAGAATTGCTTTGTGAGGTTTACATCTTTATGACATCAAATGCTTCACATGAAAAATGCAGTTCATTGTCAAAAATCAGCTATATTAGGAGAGTGGGAATTGTGTTTTAGCATCAATTACACACTAAATATGCTGTCATTGTGTATGTTTAATGGATGTCTTTCAGTTTTAAAGATAGACAGACGGATAGATAGATAGAAAGATAGAAAGATAGATAGATAGAAAGATAGATAGATAGATAGATAGACAGACAGACAGACTGATTTCAACTGGAAGCAGTGCTTACATATTGCTTAATTTTTGGTGGTTATTAAATAGTATGGGTAGGCAAGAAAAGTGCATATATCTTTTATTAGCATAAACTTACCCAAATGCGCTCTTGCATATTTAAGGCATTCAAAGTAATAATATTTCACAGCATTAATACAGTTATGTACTAGACTGGACAATGGTAAGCAGAGCCAGTACTTATATCAACAATGGCCTTATCTGTGTGAAGTTTGTATGTTCTCCCTGTGTTTGCGTGGGTTTCCTCCGGGTGCTGTGGTTTCCTCCCACACTCCAAAAAACATACTGTTAGGTTAATTGGCTGCTATCAAAATTGACCCTAGTCTCTCCCTCTCTGTCTGTGTGTGAGTGTGTGTCTATATTAGGGAATTTAGACTGTAAGCTCCAATAGGGTAGGGACTGATGTGAATGGGTTCTCTGTACAGCGCTGCGCTATTAGTGACACTATATAAATAAATGATAATGAGGATGATGATGATATGTGTTTACTATGCCTATACACATAGCCAGCTTTCACACTTGATTGGCAGATTAATGCATCATTATTGCTAAGTTTGATAACAGTTGTCTAATACAATGACACTGGTAGAGAAAACCACTATAGACATTCACATAAGCAGCTCTCATCATCATCATTTATTGCATAAGACTTCTTTAATTATACTAAGTTTTTGAGCAGGTCTGCATTATACTTAATTATATAAGGGAGATGTACTTTTAGTAAAAAGTAGCTCTCCAATTTCAAAAGTACATCAACGTAGTATTAATACTTAGATTTAAAGATTTTCTGGGATAAATGAAATACATTCCCAGCAGCCATCTCCCTTTGCCTCTATCTTATTGCATATTTTGTCCTAATGTGCTTTCATATTTACATGTCACCATGTTTCCATTGGCTAGTACCTTAAAGTCAGATGTCTGTCAAGCAAACTGACCAGTGACAGAATTGCTTTGTGAGGTTTACATCTTTATGACATCAAATGCTTCACATGAAAAATGCAGTTCATTGTCAAAAATCAGCTATATTAGGAGAGTGGGAATTGTGTTTTAGCATCAATTACACACTAAATATGCTGTCATTGTGTATGTTTAATGGATGTCTTTCAGTTTTAAAGATAGACAGACGGATAGATAGATAGAAAGATAGAAAGATAGATAGATAGAAAGATAGATAGACAGACAGACAGACTGATTTCAACTGGAAGCAGTGCTTACATATTGCTTAATTTTTGGTGGTTATTAAATAGTATGGGTAGGCAAGAAAAGTGCATATATCTTTTATTAGCATAAACTTACCCAAATACGCTCTTGCATATTTAAGGCATTCAAAGTAATAATATTTCACAGCATTAATACAGTTATGTACTAGACTGGACAATGGTAAGCAGAGCCAGTACTTATATCAACAATGGCCTTATCTGTGTGAAGTTTGTATGTTCTCCCTGTGTTTGCGTGGGTTTCCTCCGGGTGCTGTGGTTTCCTCCCACACTCCAAAAAACATACTGTTAGGTTAATTGGCTGCTATCAAAATTGACCCTAGTCTCTCCCTCTCTGTCTGTGTGTGAGTGTGTGTCTATATTAGGGAATTTAGACTGTAAGCTCCAATAGGGTAGGGACTGATGTGAATGGGTTCTCTGTACAGCGCTGCGCTATTAGTGACACTATATAAATAAATGATAATGAGGATGATGATGATATGTGTTTACTATGCCTATACACATAGCCAGCTTTCACACTTGATTGGCAGATTAATGCATCATTATTGCTAAGTTTGATAACAGTTGTCTAATACAATGACACTGGTAGAGAAAACCACTATAGACATTCACATAAGCAGCTCTCATCATCATCATTTATTGCATAAGACTTCTTTAATTATACTAAGTTTTTGAGCAGGTCTGCATTATACTTAATTATATAAGGGAGATGTACTTTTAGTAAAAAGTAGCTCTCCAATTTCAAAAGTACATCAACGTAGTATTAATACTTAGATTTAAAGATTTTCTGGGATAAATGAAATACATTCCCAGCAGCCATCTCCCTTTGCCTCTATCTTATTGCATATTTTGTCCTAATGTGCTTTCATATTTACATGTCACCATGTTTCCAT
>NW_027445987.1:0-119838 GCF_038048845.1 Mixophyes fleayi
TTGAATCATGAATTGAATCATGAATTGAATCATGAATCATGAATCGAATCATGAATCGAATCATGAATCATGAATCATGAATTGAATTCATGAATCATGAATTGAATCATGAATCATGAATTGAATCATGAATTCATGAATATCATGAATCATGAATCATGAATTGAATCATGAATCATGATCATGAATGAATCATGAATCATGAATCATGAATCAATCATGAATCATGAATGACATGAATTGAATCATGAATCATGAATCGAGTCATGAATCATGAATATGAATTGAATTGAATCATGAATTGAATCATGAATCTGATGAATCATGAATTGAATCATGAATTCATGAATCATGAATCTGAATCATGAATCATGAATCGAATAGAATCATAGAAATTGAATCATGAATTGAATCATGAATATGATGAATCATGAATCAATCTGAATGAATCAGGAATCAAATCATGAATCATGAATCAAGAATCATAAATTGAATCATTGAATCTGAATCTGAATCATGAATCATGAATCATGAATCTGAATGAATGAATCATGAATCAAATCATGAATCATGAATCTGAATCGATAGAATCATGAATCATGAATCATGAATTATGAAATGAATCTGAATCATGAATTATGAATCATGAATTAAATCATGAATCATGAATTGAATCATGAATCATGAATGAATCATGAATCAAGAATTGAATCATGAATCAAGAATAATTAATCGAATCATAAATCATGAATCATGAATCATGAATCATGAATCTGAATTGAATCATGAATCATGAATCATAATCGAATCATGAATTATGATGCATATGAATAGATTGAATATGGAATCTATGAATTATGAATCATGAATTGAATCATGAATTCAGTGAATCTGAATTAGATCATGAATTGAATCATGAATGAATCATGAATCAAATCATGAATCATAATTTGAATCATGAATCATGAATCATGAATTGAGTCATTAATCAGGAATCATGAATCGAATCATGAATCATGAATCATGAATTGAATCATGAATCATGATTCATGAATCGAATCATAGATCATGAATAGAATCATGAGAATCTGATATGAATTGAATCATGAATTATTAAATCATGAATCATGAATCGAATCATGAATTATGAATTGAATCATGAATCATGAATTATGAATTCATGAATTGAATCATGAATCATGAATCATGAATCATGAATCATGAATTGAATCATGAATTGAATCATGAATCATGAATCATGAATCATGAATTGAGTCATTAATCAGGAATCATGAATCATGAATCATGGAATTGAATGAATGAATCATGAATCATAAATCGAATCATCAATCATGAATTGAATCATGAATCGAATCATAATTGAGTCATGAATCATGAATTGAATCATTAATCATGAATTGAATCATGAATTATGAATTATGAATTGAATCATTAATCATGAATCATGAATCATGAATTAAATCATGAATCATGAATCATGAATCATGAATTTAATCATTAATCATGAATCATGAATTGAATCATGAATCATGAATCATGAATCATGAATTGAATCATGAATTATAAATTGAATCATGAATCATGAATCATGAATTGAAACATGAATCATGAATCATAAATTGAATCATGAATCATGAATCATGAATCAAGAATTGAATCATGAATCATGAATCATGAATCCAATCATGAATCATGAATTGATCATGAATTGAATCATGAATCATGATTCGAATCATGAATCATGAATCATGAATTGAATCATGAATCATGAATTGAATCATGAATCATGAATTGAATCATGAATTGAATCATGAATTATGAATCATGAATTGAATCATGAATCATGAATCATTAATTGAATCATGAATCATGAATTTTGAATCATGAATTGAATCATGAATCATGAATCATGAATCATGAATTGAATCATGAATTGAATCATGAATTGAATCATGAATCATGAATTGAATCATAAATCGTGAAATGAATCATGATTCATGAATTGAATCATGATCATGAATCAGAATCTGAATCATGAATCATGAATCAAATCTAATCATGAATCAAGATCATGAATCATGAATTGAATCGAATGAATCATGAATTGAATCATGAATCATGAATCATGAATCGAATCATGAATCATGACCATCATGAATCAAATCATGAATCATGAATCATGAATTATGAATCAAGAAATGAATCATGAATTGAATCATGAATCATGAATCATGAATTGAATCATGAATTATGAATTGAATCATGAATCATGAATCATGAATTGAATCATGAATCATGAATTGAATCATAAATCATGAATTAATCATGATCGATATGAATCATGATTGAATCATAAATCATGAATTGAATCATGAATCATGAATTGAATCATGAATCATGAATTATGAATTATGAAATTAATCATGAATCATGAATCATGAATTGATTTATGAATCATGAATTGAATCATGAATCATGAATTATGAATCATGAATCATGAATTATGAATCATGAATTTAATCATGAATCATGAATTGAATCATGAATCATGAATTGAATCATGAATCATGAATCATGAATCATGAATCATGATTGAATCATGAATCATGAATCATGAATTGAATCATGAATCATGAATCATGAATTGAATCATGAATCATGATTTGAATCATGATTCATGAATTGAATCATGAATCATGAATTGAATCATGAATCATGAATTGAATCATGAATTGAATCATGAATTATAAATCATGAATTGAATCATGAATCATGAATCATGAATTGAATCATGAATCATAAATCGAATCATGAATCATGAATTGAATCATGAATCATGAATTATGAATCATGAATTGAATCATGAGAATCATGAATCAGGAATCAAATCATGAATCATGAATCAAGAATCATAAATTGAATAATGAATCATGAATTGAATCATGAATCATGAATCATGAATCATGAATTGAATGATGAATCATGAATCAAATCATGAATCATGAATCATGAATCGAATCATGAATCATGAATCATGAATCATGAATTATGAAATGAATCATGAATCATGAATTATGAATCATGAATTGAATCATGAATCATGAATCATGAATTGAATCAGGAATCATGAATTGAATCATGAATCATGAATTGAATCATGAATCAAGAATAATTAATCGAATCATAAATCATGAATCAGGAATCATGAATCATGAATCATGAATTGAATCATGAATCATGAATCATTAATCGAATCATGAATCAGTGAATCATGAATATGAATCTATGAATTATGAATTGAATCATGAATCATGAATTATGAATCATGAATTGAATCATGAATCATGAATCATGAATCATGAATTGAATCATGAATTGAATCATGAATTGAATCATGAATCAAATCATGAATTATAAATTGAATCATGAATCATGAATCATGATTGAAACATGAGAATCATGAATCATAAATTGAATCATGAATCATGAATCATGAATCAAGAATTGAATCATGAATCATGAATCATGAATCCAATCATGAATCATGAATTGAATCATGAATTGAATCATGAATCATGATTCGAATCATGAATCATGAATCATGAATTGAATCATGAAATCATGAATTGAATCATGAATCATGAATTGAATCATGAATTGAATCATGAATTATGAATCATGAATTGAATCATGAATCATGAATCATTAATTGAATCATGAATCATGAATTTTGAATCATGAATTGAATCATGAATCATGAATCATGAATTATGAATCATGAATTATGAATCATGAATTGGAATCATGAATCATGAATTCATTAATTGAATCATGAATCATGAATTTTGAATCATGAATTGAATCATGAATCATGAATCATGAATCATAATTGAATCATGAATTGAATCATGATTAATCATGAATCATGAATTGAATCATAAATCGTGAATCATGAATCATATTCATGAATTGAATCATGAATCATGAATCATGAATTGAATCATGAATCATGAATCAAATCATGAATCATGAATCGAATCATGAATCATGAATTGAATAATGAATCATGATTTGAATCATGAATCATGAATCATGATCGAATCATGAATCATGAATCATGAATCAAATCATGAATCATGAATCATGAATTATGAATCAAGAAATGAATCATGAATTGAATCATGAATCATGAATCATGAATTGAATCATGAATCATGAATTGAATCATGAATCATGAATCATGAATTGAATCATGAATCATGAATTGAATCATAAATCATGAATTAAATCATGAATTGAATCATGAATCATGAATTGAATCATAAATCATGAATTGAATCATGAATCATGAATTGAATCATGAATCATGAATTATGAATTATGAAATTAATCATGAATCATGAATCATGAATTGATTTATGATCATGAATTGAATCAGAATCATGAATTATGAATCATGAATCATGAATTATGAATCATGAATTTAATCATATGAATCATGAATTTAATCATGAATCATGAATTGAATCATGAATCATGAATCATGAATCATGAATCATGAATTGAATCATGAATCAGAATCATGAATTGAATCAGAATCATGAATCATGAATTGAATCATGAATCATGATTTGAATCATGAATCATGAATTGAATCATGAATCATGAATCGAATCACAAATCATGAATTGAATCATTAATCATAATTGAATCATGAATTATGAATTATGAGTTGAATCATTAATCATGAATCATGAATCATGAATGAATCATGAATCATGAATCATGAATCATGAATCATGAATTGAATCATGAATTCATGAATCATGAATTGAATCATGAATCATGAATCATGAATCATGAATTGAATCATGAATTATAAATTGAATCATGAATCATGAATCATGAATTGAAACATGAATCATGAATCATAAATTGAATCATGAATCATGAATCATGAATCATGACTCATGAATCATGAATCATGAATCCAATCATGAATCATGAATTGAATCATGAATTGAATCATGAATCATGAATCGAATCATGAATCATGAATCATGAATTGAATCATGAATCATGAATTGAATCATGAATTATGAATCATGAATTGAATCATGAATCATGAATAATAAATTGAATCATGAATCATAAATCGAATCATGAATCATGAATTGAATCATGAATCATGAATTATGAATCATGAATTGAATCATGAATCATGAATCAGGAATC
This sequence comes from Mixophyes fleayi, assembly GCF_038048845.1. Taxonomy (NCBI): domain Eukaryota; kingdom Metazoa; phylum Chordata; class Amphibia; order Anura; family Limnodynastidae; genus Mixophyes; species Mixophyes fleayi. The sequence continues at coordinate 5,257 of NW_027445987.1, forward strand.
AAATCATGAATCATGAATCAAGAATCATAAATCGAATCATGAATCATGAATCATGAATCATGAATTGAATCATGAATCAGGAATCATGAATCGAATCATGAATCATGAATCATGAATCATGAATCATGAATCATGAATTGAATGATGAATCATGAATCATGAATCAAATCATGAATCATGAATCATGAATCAAATCATGAATCATGAATTATGAATCATGAATTATGAAATGAATCATGAATCATGAATTATGAATCATGAATCATGAATCATGAATCATGAATTGAATCAGGAATCATGAATTGAATCATGAATCATGAATTGAATCTTAAATCATGAATTGAATCATGAATCAAGAATAATTAATCGAATCATAAATCATGAATCATGAATCATAAATCATGAATTGAATCATGAATCATGAATCATTAATCAAATCATGAATCATGAATCATGAATTATGAATTGAATCATGAATCATGAATTATGAATCATGAATTGAATCATGAATCATGAATCATGAATCATGAATTGAATCATGAATTGAATCATGAATTGAATCATGAATCATGAATCATGAATCGAATCATGAATCATAATTTGAATCATGAATCATGAATCATGAATTGAGTCATTAATCAGGAATCATGAATCGAATCATGAATCATGAATCATGAATCATGAATTGAATCATGAATCATGAATCATGAATCGAATCATGAATCATGAATTAAATCATGAATCATGAATCGAATCATGAATCATGAATTGAATCATGAATTAAAATCATGAATCATGAATCGAATCATGAATTATGAATTGAATCATGAATCATGAATTATGAATCATGAATTGAATCATGAATCATGAATCATGAATCATGAATTGAATGATGAATCATGAATCATGAATCAAATCATGAATCATGAATCAAATCATGAATCATGAATTATGAATCATGAATTATGAAATGAATCATGAATCATGAATTATGAATCATGAATCATGAATCATGAATCATGAATTGAATCAGGAATCATGAATTGAATCATGAATCATGAATTGAATCTTAAATCATGAATTGAATCATGAATCAAGAATAATTAATCGAATCATAAATCATGAATCATGAATCATAAATCATGAATTGAATCATGAATCATGAATCATTAATCAAATCATGAATCATGAATCATGAATCATGAATTATGAATTGAATCATGAATCATGAATTATGAATCATGAATTGAATCATGAATCATGAATCATGAATCATGAATTGAATCATGAATTGAATCATGAATTGAATCATGAATCATGAATCATGAATCGAATCATGAATCATAATTTGAATCATGAATCATGAATCATGAATTGAGTCATTAATCAGGAATCATGAATCGAATCATGAATCATGAATCATGAATCATGAATTGAATCATGAATCATGAATCATGAATCGAATCATGAATCATGAATTAAATCATGAATCATGAATCGAATCATGAATCATGAATTGAATCATGAATTAAAATCATGAATCATGAATCGAATCATGAATTATGAATTGAATCATGAATCATGAATTATGAATCATGAATTGAATCATGAATCATGAATCATGAATCATGAATTGAATCATGAATTGAATCATGAATCATGAATCATGAATCGAATCATGAATCATAATTTGAATCATGAATCATGAATCATGAATTGAGTCATTAATCAGGAATCATAAATCGAATCATGAATCATGAATCATGAATTGAATAATGAATCATGAATCATAAATCGAATCATCAATCATGAATTATGAATTATGAATTGAATCATGAATCATGAATCATGAATTGAATCATTAATCATGAATCATGAATTGAATCATGATTCATGAATTATGAATCATGTTTTGAATCATGAATTATAAATTGAATCATGAATCATGAATCATGAATCATGAATTGAAACATGAATCATGAATCATAAATTGAATCATGAATCATGAATCATGAATCAAGAATTGAATCATGAATCATGAATCATAAATCCAATCATGAATTATGAATTGAATCATGAATTGAATCATGAATCATGAATTGAATCATGAATTGAATCATGAATCATGAATTGAATCATGAATCATGAATTGAATCATGAATTGAATCATGAATTATGAATCATGAATTGAATCATGAATCATGAATCATTAATTGAATCATGAATCATGAATTTTGAATCATGAATTGAATCATGAATCATGAATCATGAATCATGAATCATGAATTGAATCATGAATTATGAAACATGAATCATGAATTTAATCATAAATCGTGAATCATGAATCATGATTCATGAATTGAATCATGAATCATGAATCATGAATTGAATCATGAATTGAATCATGAATCATGAATCGAATCATGAATCATGAATTGAATCATGAATCATGAATTGAATCATGAATCATGAATCATGAATCGAATCATGAATCATGAATCATAAATCAAATCATGAATCATGAATTATGAATCAAGAAATGAATCACGAATCATGAATTGAATCATGAATCATGAATTGAATCTTGAATCATGAATCATGAATTGAATCAGGAATCAAATCATGAATTGAATCATGAATCATAAATCATGAATTAAATCATGAATTGAATCATGAATCATGAATTGAATCATAAATCATGAATTGAATCATGAATCATGAATTGAATCATGAATCATGAATTATGAATTATGAAATTAATCATGAATCATGAATCATGAATTGATTTATGAATCATGAATTGAATCATGAATCATGAATTATGTATCATGAATCATGAATTATGAATCATGAATTTAATCATGAATCATGAATTGAATCATGAATTGAATCATGAATCATGAATCAAGAATCATGAATTGAATCATGAATCGTGAATCATGAATCGTGAATCATGAATCGAATCACGAATCATGAATCATGAATCATGAATCATGAATGAATCATGAATCATGAATCGAATCATGAATCATGAATCATGAATTGAATCATGAATCATGATTTGAATTATGAATCATGAATCGAATCATGAATCATGAATTGAATCATGAATCATGAATTGAATCATCAATCATGAATCATGAATTGAATCATGAATCATGAATTAATGAATCAAATCATGAATCATAAATCATGAATCATGAATCATGAATCATGAATTATGAATCATGAATTGAATCATGAATTATGAATCATGAATTGAATCATATATCATGAATCCTGTATTAATTCATGAATTGAATCATGAGTCATGAATTGAATCATGAATCATGAATCATGAATTGAATCATGAATCATGAATTGAATCAGGAATCAAATCATGAATTGAATCAGGAATCAAATCATGAATTGAATCATGAATTGAATCATAAATAGTGAATTGAATCATGAATTGAATCATGAATCATGAATTGAATCATGAATCATGAAATGAATCATGAATCATGAATTATGCATTATGAAATTAATCATGAATCATGAATTATGAGTCATGAATTGAATCATGAATCATGAATCATGAATCATGAATTGATTTATGAATCATGAATTGAATCATGAATCATGAATTATGAATCATGAATTTAATCATGAATTATGAATTGAAGCATGAATTGAATCATGAATCATGAATAAAGAATCATGAATTGAATCATGAATCGTGAATCATGAATCGAATCATGAATCATGAATTGAATCATGAATAATGAATCATGAATTAAATCATGAATCATGAATCATAAATCAAATCATGAATCATGAATTGAATCAGGATTCGAATCATGAATTGAATCATGAATCATGAATTGAATCATGAATTGAATCATGAATCATGAATTGAATCATGAATCATGAATTATGAATCATGAATCATGAATTATAAATCATGAATTGAATCATGAATCATGAATTGAATCATGAATCATGAATCATGAATTGAATCATGAATCATGAATTGAATCAGGATTCAAATCATGAATTGAATCATGAATCATGAATTGAATGATGAATCATGAATCTCTAATCATGAATCATGAATTGAATCATGAATCATGAATTATGAATCATGAATTAAATCATGAATCATGAATTGAATCATGAATCATGAATCATGAATCATGAATCATGAATCATGAATTGAATTATAAATCATGAATCATGAATCGAGTCATGAATCATGGATCATGAATTGAATCATGAATCATGAATTGAATCATGAATCATAAATCATGAATCAAATCATAAATCATGAATCATGAATTATGAATCATGAGTTTAATCATGAATCATGAATTATGAATCATGAGTTTAATCATGAATCATGAATTATGATTCTTGAATCGATTTAAGAAACATTAATCATGAATCATGAATTGAATCATGAATCATGAATCATAAATTGAATCATGAATCATGATCTTAATCATGAATCGAATCATGAATTGTGTCATGAATCATGAATTGAATCATGAATCGAATCATGAATCATGAATCATGAATTGAATCATAAATCATGAATCATGAATTGAATCACGAATCATAAATCATGAATCGAATCATAAAGCATGAATCAAGAATCCTGAATCGAATCAAGAATCATAATTTGAATCATGAATCATGAATCATGAATTGAGTCATTAATCAGGAATCATGAATCGAATCATGAATCGAATCATGATTTATGAATTAAATCATGAATCATGAATCGAATAATGACTCATGAATTGAATCATGAATTAAAATCATGAATTGTATCATGAATCATGAATTGAATCATGAATTGAAACATGAATCATGAATTGAATAATGAATCATGAATCATAAATCGAATCATCAATCATGAATTGAATCATGAATCGAATCATTAATTGAGTCATGAATCATGAATTGAATCATGAATCATGAATTGAATCATGAATTATGAATTATGAGTTGAATCATTAATCATGAATCATGAATCATGAATTGAATCATGAATCATGAATCATGAATCATGAATCATGAATCATGAATTGAATCATGAATTGAATCATGAATCATGAATCATGAATCGAATCATGAATCATAATTTGAATCATGAATCATGAATCATGAATTGAGTCATTAATCAGGAATCATAAATCGAATCATGAATCATGAATCATGAATTGAATAATGAATCATGAATCATAAATCGAATCATCAATCATGAATTATGAATTATGAATTGAATCATGAATCATGAATCATGAATTGAATCATTAATCATGAATCATGAATTGAATCATGATTCATGAATTATGAATCATGTTTTGAATCATGAATTATAAATTGAATCATGAATCATGAATCATGAATCATGAATTGAAACATGAATCATGAATCATAAATTGAATCATGAATCATGAATCATGAATCAAGAATTGAATCATGAATCATGAATCATAAATCCAATCATGAATCATGAATTGAATCATGAATTGAATCATGAATCATGAATTGAATCATGAATTGAATCATGAATCATGAATTGAATCATGAATCATGAATTGAATCATGAATTGAATCATGAATTATGAATCATGAATTGAATCATGAATCATGAATCATTAATTGAATCATGAATCATGAATTTTGAATCATGAATTGAATCATGAATCATGAATCATGAATCATGAATCATGAATTGAATCATGAATTATGAAACATGAATCATGAATTTAATCATAAATCGTGAATCATGAATCATGATTCATGAATTGAATCATGAATCATGAATCATGAATTGAATCATGAATTGAATCATGAATCATGAATCGAATCATGAATCATGAATTGAATCATGAATCATGAATTGAATCATGAATCATGAATCATGAATCGAATCATGAATCATGAATCATAAATCAAATCATGAATCATGAATCATGAATTATGAATCAAGAAATGAATCACGAATCATGAATTGAATCATGAATCATGAATTGAATCTTGAATCATGAATCATGAATTGAATCAGGAATCAAATCATGAATTGAATCATGAATCATAAATCATGAATTAAATCATGAATTGAATCATGAATCATGAATTGAATCATAAATCATGAATTGAATCATGAATCATGAATTGAATCATGAATCATGAATTATGAATTATGAAATTAATCATGAATCATGAATCATGAATTGATTTATGAATCATGAATTGAATCATGAATCATGAATTATGTATCATGAATCATGAATTATGAATCATGAATTTAATCATGAATCATGAATTGAATCATGAATTGAATCATGAATCATGAATCAAGAATCATGAATTGAATCATGAATCGTGAATCATGAATCGTGAATCATGAATCGAATCACGAATCATGAATCATGAATCATGAATCATGAATGAATCATGAATCATGAATCGAATCATGAATCATGAATCATGAATTGAATCATGAATCATGATTTGAATTATGAATCATGAATCGAATCATGAATCATGAATTGAATCATGAATCATGAATTGAATCATCAATCATGAATCATGAATTGAATCATGAATCATGAATTAATGAATCAAATCATGAATCATAAATCATGAATCATGAATCATGAATCATGAATTATGAATCATGAATTGAATCATGAATTATGAATCATGAATTGAATCATATATCATGAATCCTGTATTAATTCATGAATTGAATCATGAGTCATGAATTGAATCATGAATCATGAATCATGAATTGAATCATGAATCATGAATTGAATCAGGAATCAAATCATGAATTGAATCAGGAATCAAATCATGAATTGAATCATGAATTGAATCATAAATAGTGAATTGAATCATGAATTGAATCATGAATCATGAATTGAATCATGAATCATGAAATGAATCATGAATCATGAATTATGCATTATGAAATTAATCATGAATCATGAATTATGAGTCATGAATTGAATCATGAATCATGAATCATGAATCATGAATTGATTTATGAATCATGAATTGAATCATGAATCATGAATTATGAATCATGAATTTAATCATGAATTATGAATTGAAGCATGAATTGAATCATGAATCATGAATAAAGAATCATGAATTGAATCATGAATCGTGAATCATGAATCGAATCATGAATCATGAATTGAATCATGAATAATGAATCATGAATTAAATCATGAATCATGAATCATAAATCAAATCATGAATCATGAATTGAATCAGGATTCGAATCATGAATTGAATCATGAATCATGAATTGAATCATGAATTGAATCATGAATCATGAATTGAATCATGAATCATGAATTATGAATCATGAATCATGAATTATAAATCATGAATTGAATCATGAATCATGAATTGAATCATGAATCATGAATCATGAATTGAATCATGAATCATGAATTGAATCAGGATTCAAATCATGAATTGAATCATGAATCATGAATTGAATGATGAATCATGAATCTCTAATCATGAATCATGAATTGAATCATGAATCATGAATTATGAATCATGAATTAAATCATGAATCATGAATTGAATCATGAATCATGAATCATGAATCATGAATCATGAATCATGAATTGAATTATAAATCATGAATCATGAATCGAGTCATGAATCATGGATCATGAATTGAATCATGAATCATGAATTGAATCATGAATCATAAATCATGAATCAAATCATAAATCATGAATCATGAATTATGAATCATGAGTTTAATCATGAATCATGAATTATGAATCATGAGTTTAATCATGAATCATGAATTATGATTCTTGAATCGATTTAAGAAACATTAATCATGAATCATGAATTGAATCATGAATCATGAATCATAAATTGAATCATGAATCATGATCTTAATCATGAATCGAATCATGAATTGTGTCATGAATCATGAATTGAATCATGAATCGAATCATGAATCATGAATCATGAATTGAATCATAAATCATGAATCATGAATTGAATCACGAATCATAAATCATGAATCGAATCATAAAGCATGAATCAAGAATCCTGAATCGAATCAAGAATCATAATTTGAATCATGAATCATGAATCATGAATTGAGTCATTAATCAGGAATCATGAATCGAATCATGAATCGAATCATGATTTATGAATTAAATCATGAATCATGAATCGAATAATGACTCATGAATTGAATCATGAATTAAAATCATGAATTGTATCATGAATCATGAATTGAATCATGAATTGAAACATGAATCATGAATTGAATAATGAATCATGAATCATAAATCGAATCATCAATCATGAATTGAATCATGAATCGAATCATTAATTGAGTCATGAATCATGAATTGAATCATGAATCATGAATTGAATCATGAATTATGAATTATGAGTTGAATCATTAATCATGAATCATGAATCATGAATTGAATCATGAATCATGAATCATGAATCATGAATCATGAATCATGAATTGAATCATTAATCATGAATTATGAATTGAATCATGAATCATGAATCATGAATCATGAATTGAATCATGAATTATAAATTGAATCATGAATCATGAATCATGAATCATGAATCATGAATCATGAATTGAATCATTAATCATGAATTATGAATTGAATCATGAATCATGAATCATGAATTGAATCATGAATTATAAATTGAATCATGAATCATGAATCATGAATTGAAACATGAATCATGAATCATAAATTGAATCATGAATCATGAATCATGAATCATGACTCATGAATTGAATCAAAAATCATGAATCATGAATCCAATCATGAATCATGAATTGAATCATGAATCATGAATCCAATCATGAATCATGAATCATGAATTGAATCATGAATCATGAATTGAATCATGAATAATGAATCATGAATTGAATCATGAATCATGAATCATGAATTGAATCATGAATCATAAATCGAATCATGAATTGAATCATGAATCATGAATTATGAATCATGAATTGAATAATGAATCATGAATCAGGAATCAAATCATGAATCAGGAATCAAGAATCATAAATCGAATCATGAATCATGAATTGAATCATGAATCATGAATCATGAATTGAATCATGAATCAGGAATCATGAATCGAATCATGAATCATGAATCATGAATCATGAATTGAATGATGAATCATGAATCATGAATCAAATCATGAATCATGAATCATGAATGGAATCATGAATCATGAATCATGAATCATGAATTATGAAATGAATCATGAATCAGGAATTATGAATCATGAATTGAATCATGAATCATGAATCATGAATCATGAATTGAATCAGGAATCATGAATTGAATCATGAATCATGAATTGAATCATGAATCATGAATCATTAATTGAATCATGAATCAAGAATAATTAATCGAATCATAAATCATGAATCATGAATCATGAATCATGAATCATGAATTGAATCATGAATCATGAATCATTAATCGGAACATGAATCATGAATCATGAATCATAAATCATGAATTATGAATTGAATCATGAATCATGAATTATGAATCATGAATTGAATCATGAATCATGAATCATGAATCATGAATTGAATCATGAATTGAATCATGAATTGAATCATGAATCATGAATCATGAATCGAATCATGAATCATAATTTGAATCATGAATCATGAATCATGAATTGAGTCATTAATCAGGAATCATGAATCGAATCATGAATCATGAATCATGAATTGAATCATGAATCATGAATCATGAATTGAATCATGAATCATGAATCATGAATCGAATCATGAATCATGAATTAAATCATGAATCATGAATCGAATCATGAATCATGAATCGAATCATGAATTATGAATTGAATCATGAATCATGAATTATGAATCATGAATTGAATCATGAATCATGAATCATGAATCATGAATCATGAATTGAATCATGAATCATGAATCATGAATTGAGTCATTAATCAGGAATCATGAATCGAATCATGAATCTTGAATCATGAATCATGAATCATGAATTGAGTCGTTAATCAGGAATCATGAATCGAATCATGAATCTTGAATCATGAATCATGAATTGAATAATGAATCATGAATCATGAATTGAATCATGAATCAGGAATCATGAATCGAATCATGAATCATGAATCATGAATCATGAATTGAATGATGAATCATGAATCATGAATCAAATCATGAATCATGAATCATGAATTGAATAATGAATCATGAATCATGAATCATGAATTATGAAATGAATCATGAATCAGGAATTATGAATCATGAATTGAATCATGAATCATGAATCATGAATTGAATCAGGAATCATGAATTGAATCATGAATCATGAATTGAATCATGAATCATGAATCATTAATTGAATCATGAATCAAGAATAATTAATCGAATCATAAATCATGAATCATGAATCATGAATCATGAATCATGGATTGAATCATGAATCATGAATTATGAATTGAATCATGAATCATGAATCATGAATCATGAATCATGAATTATGAATTGAATCATGAATCATGAATTATGAATCATGAATTGAATCATGAATCATGAATCATGAATCATGAATTGAATCATGAATTGAATCATGAATTGAATCATGAATCATGAATCATGAATCGAATCATGAATCATAATTTGAATCATGAATCATGAATCATGAATTGAGTCATTAATCAGGAATCATGAATCGAATCATGAATCATAATTTGAATCATGAATCATGAATCATGAATTGAATCATGAATGATGAATCATGAATCGAATCATGAATCATGAATTAAATCATTAATCATGAATCGAATCATGAATCATGAATGATGAATCATGAATCGAATCATGAATCATGAATTAAATCATGAATCATGAATCGAATCATGAATCATGAATCGAATCATGAATTATGAATTGAATCATGAATCATGAACTATGAATCATGAATTGAATCATGAATCATGAATCATGAATTATGAATCATGAATCATGAATTGAATCATGAATTGAATCATGAATCATGAATCATGAATCGAATCATGAATCATAATTTGAATCATGAATCATGAATCATGAATTGAGTCATTAATCAGGAATCATGAATCGAATCATGAATCTTGAATCATGAATCATGAATCATGAATTGAGTCATTAATCAGGAATCATGAATCGAATCATGAATCTTGAATCATGAATCATGAATTGAATAATGAATCATGAATCATAAATCGAATCATCAGTCATGAATTGAATCATGAATCGAATCATTAATTGAGTCATGAATTATGAATTGAATCATGAATCATGAATTGCATCATGAATTATGAATTATGAATTGAATCATTAATCATGAATCATGAATCATGAATTGAATCATGAATCATGAATCATGAATCATGAATTGAATCATTAATCATGAATCATGAATTGAATCATGAATCACGAATCATGAATCATGAATTGAATCATGAATTATAAATTTAATCATGAATCATGAATCATGAATTGAAACATGAATCATGAATCATAAATTGAATCATGAATCATGAATTGAATCATGAATCATGAATTGAATCATGAATCATGAATTGAATCATGAATTGAATCATGAATTATGAATCATGAATTGAATCATGAATCATGAATCATGAATTGAATCATGAATCATAAATTGAATCATGATTTATGAATTGAATCATGAATCATGAATTATGAATCATGAATTGAATCATGAATCAGGAATCGAATCATGAATCATGAATCAAGAATCATAAATCGAATCATGAATCATGAATTGAATCATGAATCATGAATCATGAATTGAATCATGAATCAGGAATCATGAATCGAATCATGAATCATGAATCATGAATCGTGAATTGAATGATGAATCATGAATCATGAATCAAATCATGAATCATGAATCATGAATTGAATCAGGAATCAAATCATGAATTGAATCAGGAATCAAATCATGAATTGAATCATGAATTGAATCATAAATAGTGAATTGAATCATGAATTGAATCATGAATCATGAATTGAATCATGAATCATGAAATGAATCATGAATCATGAATTATGCATTATGAAATTAATCATGAATCATGAATTATGAGTCATGAATTGAATCATGAATCATGAATCATGAATCATGAATTGATTTATGAATCATGAATTGAATCATGAATCATGAATTATGAATCATGAATTTAATCATGAATTATGAATTGAAGCATGAATTGAATCATGAATCATGAATAAAGAATCATGAATTGAATCATGAATCGTGAATCATGAATCAAATCATGAATCATGAATTGAATCATGAATAATGAATCATGAATTAAATCATGAATCATGAATCATAAATCAAATCATGAATCATGAATTGAATCAGGATTCGAATCATGAATTGAATCATGAATCATGAATTGAATCATGAATTAAATCATGAATCATGAATTGAATCATGAATCATGAATTATGAATCATGAATCATGAATTATAAATCATGAATTGAATCATGAATCATGAATTGAATCATGAATCATGAATCATGAATTGAATCATGAATCATGAATTGAATCAGGATTCAAATCATGAATTGAATCATGAATCATGAATTGAATGATGAATCATGAATCTCTAATCATGAATCATGAATTGAATCATGAATCATGAATTATGAATCATGAATTAAATCATGAATCATGAATTGAATCATGAATCATGAATCATGAATCATGAATTGAATTATAAATCATGAATCATGAATCGAGTCATGAATCATGGATCATGAATTGAATCATGAATCATGAATTGAATCATGAATCATAAATCATGAATCAAATCATAAATCATGAATCATGAATTATGAATCATGAGTTTAATCATGAATCATGAATTATGATTCTTGAATCGATTTAAGAAACATTAATCATTAATCATGAATTGAATCATGAATCATGAATCATAAATTGAATCATGAATCATGATCTTAATCATGAATCGAATCATGAATTGTGTCATGAATCATGAATTGAATCATGAATCGAATCATGAATCATGAATCATGAATTGAATCATAAATCATGAATCATGAATTGAATCACGAATCATAAATCATGAATCGAATCATAAAGCATGAATCAAGAATCCTGAATCGAATCAAGAATCATAATTTGAATCATGAATCATGAATCATGAATTGAGTCATTAATCAGGAATCATGAATCGAATCATGAATCATGAATTGAATCATGAATCGAATCATGATTCATGCATTAAATCATGAATCATGAATCGAATCATGAATCATGAATCATGAATTGTGAATTAAAATCATGAATTGTATCATGAATCATGAATTGAATCATGAATTGAAACATGAATCATGAATTGAATAATGAATCATGAATCATAAATCGAATCATCAATCATGAATTGAATCATGAATCGAATCATTAATTGAGTCATGAATCATGAATTGAATCATGAATCATGAATTGAATCATGAATTATGAATTATGAGTTGAATCATTAATCATGAATCATGAATCATGAATTGAATCATGAATCATGAATCATGAATCATGAATCATGAATCATGAATTGAATCATTAATCATGAATTATGAATTGAATCATGAATCATGAATCATGAATCATGAATTGAATCATGAATTATAAATTGAATCATGAATCATGAATCATGAATTGAAACATGAATCATGAATCATAAATTGAATCATGAATCATGAATCATGAATCATGACTCATGAATTGAATCAAAAATCATGAATCATGAATCCAATCATGAATCATGAATTGAATCATGAATCATGAATCCAATCATGAATCATGAATCATGAATTGAATCATGAATCATGAATTGAATCATGAATAATGAATCATGAATTGAATCATGAATCATGAATCATGAATTGAATCATGAATCATAAATCGAATCACGAATTATGAATTGAATCATGAATCATGAATTATGAATCATGAATTGAATAATGAATCATGAATCAGGAATCAAATCATGAATCAGGAATCAAGAATCATAAATCGAATCATGAATCATGAATTGAATCATGAATCATGAATCATGAATTGAATCATGAATCAGGAATCATGAATCGAATCATGAATCATGAATCATGAATCATGAATTGAATGATGAATCATGAATCATGAATCAAATCATGAATCATGAATCATGAATCGAATCATGAATCATGAATCATGAATCATGAATTATGAAATGAATCATGAATCAGGAATTATGAATCATGAATTGAATCATGAATCATGAATCATGAATCATGAATTGAATCAGGAATCATGAATTGAATCATGAATCATGAATTGAATCATGAATCATGAATCATTAATTGAATCATGAATCAAGAATAATTAATCAAATCATAAATCATGAATCATGAATCATGAATCATGAATCATGAATTGAATCATGAATCATGAATCATTAATCGGAACATGAATCATGAATCATGAATCATGAATCATGAATTATGAATTGAATCATGAATCATAAATTATGAATCATGAATTGAATCATGAATCATTAATCATGAATCGAATCATGAATCATAATTTGAATCATGAATCATTAATCATGAATTGAGTCATTAATCAGGAATCATGAATCGAATCATAAATTATGAATCATGAATTGAATCATGAATCATTAATCATGAATCGAATCATGAATCATAATTTGAATCATGAATCATTAATCATGAATTGAGTCATTAATCAGGAATCATGAATCGAATCATGAATCATGAATCATGAATTGAATCATGAATCATGAATCATGAATTGAATCATGAATCATGAATCATGAATCGAATCATGAATCATGAATTAAATCATGAATCATGAATCGAATCATGAATCACGAATCGAATCATGAATTATGAATTGAATCATGAATCATGAATTATGAATCATGAATTGAATCATGAATCATGAATCATGAATCATGAATCATGAATTGAATCATGAATTGAATCATGAATCATGAATCATGAATCGAATCATGAATCATAATTTGAATCATGAATCATGAATCATGAATTGAGTCATTAATCAGGAATCATGAAAATTAATCATGAATCTTGAATCATGAATCATGAATTGAGTCGTTAATCAGGAATCATGAATCGAATCATGAATCTTGAATCATGAATCATGAATTGAATAATGAATCATGAATCATAAATCGAATCATCAGTCATGAATTGAATCATGAATCGAATCATTAATTGAGTCATGAATTATGAATTGAATCATGAATCATGAATTGCATCATGAATTATGAATTATGAATTGAATCATTAATCATGAATCATGAATCATGAATTGAATCATGAATCAGGAATCATGAATCGAATCATGAATCATGAATCATGAATCGTGAATTGAATGATGAATTATGAATCATGAATCAAATCATGAATCATGAATCATGAATTGAATCAGGAATCAAATCATGAATTGAATCAGGAATCAAATCATGAATTGAATCATGAATTGAATCATAAATAGTGAATTGAATCATGAATTGAATCATGAATCATGAATTGAATCATGAATCATGAAATGAATCATGAATCATGAATTATGCATTATGAAATTAATCATGAATCATGAATTATGAGTCATGAATTGAATCATGAATCATGAATCATGAATCATGAATTGATTTATGAATCATGAATTGAATCATGAATCATGAATTATGAATCATGAATTTAATCATGAATTATGAATTGAAGCATGAATTGAATCATGAATCATGAATAAAGAATCATGAATTGAATCATGAATCGTGAATCATGAATCAAATCATGAATCATGAATTGAATCATGAATAATGAATCATGAATTAAATCATGAATCATGAATCATAAATCAAATCATGAATCATGAATTGAATCAGGATTCGAATCATGAATTGAATCATGAATCATGAATTGAATCATGAATTAAATCATGAATCATGAATTGAATCATGAATCATGAATTATGAATCATGAATCATGAATTATAAATCATGAATTGAATCATGAATCATGAATTGAATCATGAATCATGAATCATGAATTGAATCATGAATCATGAATTGAATCAGGATTCAAATCATGAATTGAATCATGAATCATGAATTGAATGATGAATCATGAATCTCTAATCATGAATCATGAATTGAATCATGAATCATGAATTATGAATCATGAATTAAATCATGAATCATGAATTGAATCATGAATCATGAATCATGAATCATGAATTGAATTATAAATCATGAATCATGAATCGAGTCATGAATCATGGATCATGAATTGAATCATGAATCATGAATTCAATCATGAATCATAAATCATGAATCAAATCATAAATCATGAATCATGAATTATGAATCATGAGTTTAATCATGAATCATGAATTATGATTCTTGAATCGATTTAAGAAACATTAATCATTAATCATGAATTGAATCATGAATCATGAATCATAAATTGAATCATGAATCATGATCTTAATCATGAATCGAATCATGAATTGTGTCATGAATCATGAATTGAATCATGAATCGAATCATGAATCATGAATCATGAATTGAATCATAAATCATGAATCATGAATTGAATCACGAATCATAAATCATGAATCGAATCATAAAGCATGAATCAAGAATCCTGAATCGAATCAAGAATCATAATTTGAATCATGAATCATGAATCATGAATTGAGTCATTAATCAGGAATCATGAATCGAATCATGAATCATGAATTGAATCATGAATCGAATCATGATTCATGAATTAAATCATGAATCATGAATCGAATCATGAATCATGAATCATGAATTGTGAATTAAAATCATGAATTGTATCATGAATCATGAATTGAATCATGAATTGAAACATGAATCATGAATTGAATAATGAATCATGAATCATAAATCGAATCATCAATCATGAATTGAATCATGAATCGAATCATTAATTGAGTCATGAATCATGAATTGAATCATGAATCATGAATTGAATCATGAATTATGAATTATGAGTTGAATCATTAATCATGAATCATGAATCATGAATTGAATCATGAATCATGAATCATGAATCATGAATCATGAATCATGAATTGAATCATTAATCATGAATTATGAATTGAATCATGAATCATGAATCATGAATCATGAATTGAATCATGAATTATAAATTGAATCATGAATCATGAATCATGAATTGAAACATGAATCATGAATCATAAATTGAATCATGAATCATGAATCATGAATCATGACTCATGAATTGAATCAAAAATCATGAATCATGAATCCAATCATGAATCATGAATTGAATCATGAATCATGAATCCAATCATGAATCATGAATCATGAATTGAATCATGAATCATGAATTGAATCATGAATAATGAATCATGAATTGAATCATGAATCATGAATCATGAATTGAATCATGAATCATAAATCGAATCACGAATTATGAATTGAATCATGAATCATGAATTATGAATCATGAATTGAATAATGAATCATGAATCAGGAATCAAATCATGAATCAGGAATCAAGAATCATAAATCGAATCATGAATCATGAATTGAATCATGAATCATGAATCATGAATTGAATCATGAATCAGGAATCATGAATCGAATCATGAATCATGAATCATGAATCATGAATTGAATGATGAATCATGAATCATGAATCAAATCATGAATCATGAATCATGAATCGAATCATGAATCATGAATCATGAATCATGAATTATGAAATGAATCATGAATCAGGAATTATGAATCATGAATTGAATCATGAATCATGAATCATGAATCATGAATTGAATCAGGAATCATGAATTGAATCATGAATCATGAATTGAATCATGAATCATGAATCATTAATTGAATCATGAATCAAGAATAATTAATCAAATCATAAATCATGAATCATGAATCATGAATCATGAATCATGAATTGAATCATGAATCATGAATCATTAATCGGAACATGAATCATGAATCATGAATCATGAATCATGAATTATGAATTGAATCATGAATCATAAATTATGAATCATGAATTGAATCATGAATCATGAATCATGAATCATGAATTGAATCATGAATTGAATCATGAATCATTAATCATGAATCGAATCATGAATCATAATTTGAATCATGAATCATTAATCATGAATTGAGTCATTAATCAGGAATCATGAATCGAATCATGAATCATGAATCATGAATTGAATCATGAATCATGAATCATGAATTGAATCATGAATCATGAATCATGAATCGAATCATGAATCATGAATTAAATCATGAATCATGAATCGAATCATGAATCACGAATCGAATCATGAATTATGAATTGAATCATGAATCATGAATTATGAATCATGAATTGAATCATGAATCATGAATCATGAATCATGAATCATGAATTGAATCATGAATTGAATCATGAATCATGAATCATGAATCGAATCATGAATCATAATTTGAATCATGAATCATGAATCATGAATTGAGTCATTAATCAGGAATCATGAAAATTAATCATGAATCTTGAATCATGAATCATGAATTGAGTCGTTAATCAGGAATCATGAATCGAATCATGAATCTTGAATCATGAATCATGAATTGAATAATGAATCATGAATCATAAATCGAATCATCAGTCATGAATTGAATCATGAATCGAATCATTAATTGAGTCATGAATTATGAATTGAATCATGAATCATGAATTGCATCATGAATTATGAATTATGAATTGAATCATTAATCATGAATCATGAATCATGAATTGAATCATGAATCATGAATCATGAATTGAATCATTAATCATGAATCATGAATTGAATCATGAATCATGAATCATGAATTGAATCATGAATTATAAATTGAATCATGAATCATGAATCATGAATTGAAACATGAATCATGAATCATAAATTGAATCATGAATCATGAATTGAATTATGAATCATGAATTGAATCATGAATCGTGAATTGAATGATGAATCATGAATCATGAATCAAATCATGAATCATGAATCATGAATTGAATAATAAATCATGAATCAGGAATCAAATCATGAATCAAGAATCATAAATCGAATCATGAATCATGAATTGAATCATGAATCAGGAATCATGAATTGAATCATGAATCAGGAATCATGAATCGAATCATGAATCATGAATCATGAATCATGAATTGAATCATGAATCATGAATCATGAATCAAATCATGAATCATGAATCATGAATCGAATCATGAATCATGAATCATGAATCATGAATTATGAAATGAATCATGAATCAGGAATTATGAATCATGAATTGAATCATGAATCATGAATCATGAATCATGAATTGAATCAGGAATCATGAATTGAATCATGAATCATGAATTGAATCATGAATCATGAATCATGAATTGAATCATGAATCATGAATCATTAATCGAATCATAAATCATGAATCATGAATCATGAATCATGAATCATGAATTGAATCATGAATCATGAATCATTAATCGAATCATGAATCATGACTCATGAATCATGAATCATGAATTATGAATTGAATCATGAATCATGAATTATAAATCATGAATTGAATCATGAATCATGAATCATGAATCATGAATTGAATCATGAATTGAATCATGAATTGAATCATGAATCATGAATCATGAATCGAATCATGAATCATAATTTGAATCATGAATCATGAATCATGAATTGAGTCATTAATCAGGAATCATGAATCGAATCATGAATCATGAATCATGAATTGAATCATGAATTATGAATCATGAATTGAATCATGAATGATGAATCATGAATCGAATCATGAATCATGAATTAAATCATGAATCATGAATCGAATCATGAATCATGAATCGAATCATGAATTATGAATTGAATCATGAATCATGAATTATGAATCATGAATTGAATCATGAATCATGAATCATGAATTATGAATCATGAATCATGAATTGAATCATGAATTGAATCATGAATCATGAATCATGAATCGAATCATGAATCATAATTTGAATCATGAATCATGAATCATGAATTGAGTCATTAATCAGGAATCATGAATCGAATCATGAATCTTGAATCATGAATCATGAATCATGAATTGAGTCATTAATCAGGAATCATGAATCGAATCATGAATCTTGAATCATGAATCATGAATTGAATAATGAATCATGAATCATAAATCGAATCATCAGTCATGAATTGAATCATGAATCGAATCATTAATTGAGTCATGAATTATGAATTGAATCATGAATCATGAATTGCATCATGAATTATGAATTATGAATTGAATCATTAATCATGAATCATGAATCATGAATTGAATCATGAATCATGAATCATGAATCATGAATTGAATCATTAATCATGAATCATGAATTGAATCATGAATCACGAATCATGAATCATGAATTGAATCATGAATTATAAATTTAATCATGAATCATGAATCATGAATTGAAACATGAATCATGAATCATAAATTGAATCATGAATCATGAATTGAATCATGAATCATGAATTGAATCATGAATCATGAATTGAATCATGAATTGAATCATGAATTATGAATCATGAATTGAATCATGAATCATGAATCATGAATTGAATCATGAATCATAAATTGAATCATGATTTATGAATTGAATCATGAATCATGAATTATGAATCATGAATTGAATCATGAATCAGGAATCGAATCATGAATCAAGAATCATAAATCGAATCATGAATCATGAATTGAATCATGAATCATGAATCATGAATTGAATCATGAATCAGGAATCATGAATCGAATCATGAATCATGAATCATGAATCGTGAATTGAATGATGAATCATGAATCATGAATCAAATCATGAATCATGAATTGAATCATGAATCATGAATCATGAATTGAATCATCAATCATGAATCATGAATCATTAATTGAATCATCAATCAAGAATCATTAATCGAATCATAAATCATGAATCATGAATCATGAATCATGAATCATGAATTGAATCATGAATCATGAATCATGAATCATGAATTATGAATTGAATCATGAATTATGAATCATGAATTGAATCATGAATCATGAATCATGAATCATGAATCATGAATTGAATCATGAATCATGAATCATGAATCGAATCATGAATCATAATTTGAATCATGAATCATGAATCATGAATTGAGTCATTAATCAGGAATCATGAATCGAATCATGAATCATGAATCATGAATATTGAATTGAATCATGAATCATGAATTGTATCATGAATCATGAATTGAATCATGATTTATGAATCATGAATCATGAATCGAATCATTAATTGAGTCATGAATCATGAATTGAATAATGAATCATGAATTGAATCATGATTTATGAATCATGAATCATGAATTGAATCATTAATCATGATTCATGAATTGAATCATGAATCATGAATCATGAATCATGAATCATGAATCATGAATTGAATCATGAATTATAAATTGAATAATGAATCATGAATCATGAATTGAAACATGAATCATGAATCATAAATTGAATCATGAATCATGAATCATGAATCATGAATCATGAATTGAATCATGAATCATGAATCCAATCATGAATCATGAATTGAATCATAAATTGATTCATGAATCATGAATCGAATCATGAATCATGAATCATGAATTGAATCATGAATTGATTCATGAATCATGAATCGAATCATGAATCATGAATCATGAATTGAATCATGAATTGAATCATGAATCATGAATCGAATCATGAATCATGAATTGAATCATGAATCATGAATTGAATTATGATTAATGAATCATATATCATAAATCAAATCATGAATTATAACTCATGACTCAAATCATGAATTGAATCATGAATCGAATCATGAATTGAATAATTAATCATGAATCATGAATTGAATCATGAATCATGAATTAAATCATGAATCAAGAATTATGAATCGAATCATGAATCATGAATTGAATCATGAATTATGAATCATGAATTGAATCATGAATCATGAATCGAATCATGAATCATGAATTGAATCATGAATCATGAATCATGAATCATGAATTGAATCATGAATTGAATCATGAATCATGAATCATGAATTAAATCATGAATCAAGAATTATGAATCGAATCATGAATCATGAATCATGAATTGAATCATGAATTATGAATCATGAATTGCATCATGAATCATGAATCGAATCATGAATCATGAATTGAATCATGAATCATGAATCATGAATTGAATCATGAATCATGAAATATATCATGAATCATGAATCATGAATTGAATAATGAATCATGAATTATGAATCATGAATCATGAATTATGAATCATGAATTGAATTATGAATCATGAATCATGAATCATGAATTGAATCATAAATCATAAATTGAATCATGAATCATGAATTGAATCATGAATCATGAATCATGAATTGAATCATTAATCATGAATCATGAATCATGAATTGAATTATGAATCATGAATCGAATCATGAATCATGAATTGAATCATGAATCATGAATCATGAATTGAAGCATGAATCATGAATCATGAATTATGAATCATGAATCATGAATCATGAATTGAATCATGAATTGAATCATGAATCACGAATCATGAATCATGAATTGAATCAGGATTCAAATCATGCATTGAATCATGTATCATGAATCTTGAATCATGAATTGAGTCATGAATAATGAATTATGAATCATGAATTGAATCGTGAATCATGAATTGAATTATGAATCATGAATCATGAATCATGAATTGAATCATGAATCTTGAATTATGAATCATGAATTAAAACATTAATCATGAATTGAATCATGAATCATGATCATGAATCATAATTCATAAATTGAATCATAAAACATGAATCATGAATCGAATCATGAATTATGGATCATGAATTGAATCATGAATCATGAATCGAATCATGAATCAAGAATCATGAATTGAATCATCAATCATGAATCATGAATCGAATCAAGATTCATGAATCATGAATCGAATCATGAATCATGAATTGAATCATCAATCATGAATCATGAATCGAATCAAGAATCATGAATCATGAATCGAATCATGAATCATGAATCATGAATTGAATCATGAATTGAATCATGAATCATGAATCGAATCATGAATCATGAATTGAATCATGAATTGAATCATGAATCATGAATTGAATCATGAATTGAATCATAAATCGAATCATGAATTATTTCTTGAATCATGAATTGAATCATGAATTGAATCATGAATCATGAATAATGAATCATGAATTGAATCATGAATCATGAATTATATCATGAATCATGAATTGAATCATGAATCATGAATTGAATCATGAATTGAATCATGAATCATGAATCATGAATCATGAATTATGAATCATGAATTTAATCATGAATCATGAATTGAATCATGAATCATGAATTGAATGATGAATTGAATCATGAATTGAATGATGAATCATGAATTGAATCATGAATCATAAATCATGAATGATGAATCATGAATCATGAATCATGAATTGAATCATGAATCATGAATTGAATCATGAATCATAAATCATGAATGATGAATCATGAATCATGAATCATGAATTGAATCATTAATCATGAATCATGAATTGATTCATAAATCATGAATCATGAATTGAATCATGAATTGAATCATTTATTAAATCATGAATCATGAAACATGAATCATGAATCATGAATTATGAATCATGGATTGAATCATGAATCATGAATTGAATCATGAATCATGAATTGAATCATGAATCATGATTTGAATCATGAATTGAATCATGAATCATGAATCATGAATCATGAATAATGTATTGAATCATGAATCATGAATCATGAATCATAATTCATAAATTGAATCATGAATCATGAATCATGAATTGAACCATAAATTTGAATCATGAATCGAATCATGAATCATGAATCATGAATATTGAATTGAATCATGAATCATGAATTGTATCATGAATCATGAATTGTATCATGAATCATGAATTGAATCATGAATTGAAACATGAATCATGAATTGAATAATGAATCATGAATCATAAATCCAATCATCAATCATGAATTGAATCATGAATCGAATCATTAATTGAGTCATGAATCATGAATTGAATCATGAATCATGAATTGAATCATGAATTATGAATCATGAATTGAATCATGAATCATGAATCATGAATTGAATCATGAATCATAAATTGAATCATGATTTATGAATTGAATCATGAATCATGAATTATGAATCATGAATTGAATCATGAATCAGGAATCGAATCATGAATCAAGAATCATAAATCGAATCATGAATCATGAATTGAATCATGAATCATGAATCATGAATTGAATCATGAATCAGGAATCATGAATCGAATCATGAATCATGAATCATGAATCGTGAATTGAATGATGAATCATGAATCATGAATCAAATCATGAATCATGAATTGAATCATGAATCATGAATCATGAATTGAATCATCAATCATGAATCATGAATCATTAATTGAATCATCAATCAAGAATCATTAATCGAATCATAAATCATGAATCATGAATCATGAATCATGAATCATGAATTGAATCATGAATCATGAATCATGAATCATGAATTATGAATTGAATCATGAATTATGAATCATGAATTGAATCATGAATCATGAATCATGAATCATGAATCATGAATTGAATCATGAATCATGAATCATGAATCGAATCATGAATCATAATTTGAATCATGAATCATGAATTGAGTCATTAATCAGGAATCATGAATCGAATCATGAATCATGAATCATGAATATTGAATTGAATCATGAATCATGAATTGTATCATGAATCATGAATTGAATCATGATTTATGAATCATGAATCATGAATCGAATCATTAATTGAGTCATGAATCATGAATTGAATCATGAATCATGAATTGAATCATGATTTATGAATCATGAATCATGAATTGAATCATTAATCATGATTCATGAATTGAATCATGAATCATGAATCATGAATCATGAATCATGAATCATGAATTGAATCATGAATTATAAATTGAATAATGAATCATGAATCATGAATTGAAACATGAATCATGAATCATAAATTGAATCATGAATCATGAATCATGAATCATGAATTGAATCATGAATCATGAATCCAATCATGAATCATGAATTGAATCATAAATTGATTCATGAATCATGAATCGAATCATGAATCATGAATCATGAATTGAATCATGAATTGATTCATGAATCATGAATCGAATCATGAATCATGAATCATGAATTGAATCATGAATTGAATCATGAATCATGAATCGAATCATGAATCATGAATTGAATCATGAATCATGAATTGAATTATGATTAATGAATCATATATCATAAATCAAATCATGAATTATAACTCATGACTCAAATCATGAATTGAATCATGAATCGAATCATGAATTGAATAATTAATCATGAATCATGAATTGAATCATGAATCATGAATTAAATCATGAATCAAGAATTATGAATCGAATCATGAATCATGAATTGAATCATGAATTATGAATCATGAATTGAATCATGAATCATGAATCGAATCATGAATCATGAATTGAATCATGAATCATGAATCATGAATCATGAATTGAATCATGAATTGAATCATGAATCATGAATCATGAATTAAATCATGAATCAAGAATTATGAATCGAATCATGAATCATGAATCATGAATTGAATCATGAATTATGAATCATGAATTGCATCATGAATCATGAATCGAATCATGAATCATGAATTGAATCATGAATCATGAATCATGAATTGAATCATGAATCATGAAATATATCATGAATCATGAATCATGAATTGAATAATGAATCATGAATTATGAATCATGAATCATGAATTATGAATCATGAATTGAATTATGAATCATGAATCATGAATCATGAATTGAATCATAAATCATAAATTGAATCATGAATCATGAATTGAATCATGAATCATGAATCATGAATTGAATCATTAATCATGAATCATGAATCATGAATTGAATTATGAATCATGAATCGAATCATGAATCATGAATTGAATCATGAATCATGAATTGAATCATGAATCATGAATCATGAATTGAAGCATGAATCATGAATCATGAATTATGAATCATGAATCATGAATCATGAATTGAATCATGAATTGAATCATGAATCACGAATCATGAATCATGAATTGAATCAGGATTCAAATCATGCATTGAATCATGTATCATGAATCTTGAATCATGAATTGAGTCATGAATAATGAATTATGAATCATGAATTGAATCGTGAATCATGAATTGAATTATGAATCATGAATCATGAATCATGAATTGAATCATGAATCTTGAATTATGAATCATGAATTAAAACATTAATCATGAATTGAATCATGAATCATGATCATGAATCATAATTCATGAATTGAATCATAAAACATGAATCATGAATCGAATCATGAATTATGGATCATGAATTGAATCATGAATCATGAATCGAATCATGAATCAAGAATCATGAATTGAATCATCAATCGTAATCATGAATCGAATCAAGATTCATGAATCATGAATCGAATCATGAATCATGAATTGAATCATCAATCATGAATCATGAATCGAATCAAGAATCATGAATCATGAATCGAATCATGAATCATGAATCATGAATTGAATCATGAATTGAATCATGAATCATGAATCGAATCATGAATCATGAATTGAATCATGAATTGAATCATGAATCATGAATTGAATCATGAATTGAATCATAAATCGAATCATGAATTATTTCTTGAATCATGAATTGAATCATGAATTGAATCATGAATCATGAATAATGAATCATGAATTGAATCATGAATCATGAATTATATCATGAATCATGAATTGAATCATGAATCATGAATTGAATCATGAATTGAATCATGAATCATGAATCATGAATCATGAATTATGAATCATGAATTGAATCATGAATCATGAATTGAATCATGAATCATGAATTGAATGATGAATTGAATCATGAATTGAATGATGAATCATGAATTGAATCATGAATCATAAATCATGAATGATGAATCATGAATCATGAATCATGATGAATCATGAATCATGAATTGAATCATGAATCATAAATCATGAATGATGAGTCATGAATCATGAATCATGAATTGAATCATTAATCATGAATCATGAATTGATTCATAAATCATGAATCATGAATTGAATCATGATTCATGAATCATGAATTATGAATCATGAATTGAATCATGAATTGAATCATTTATTAAATCATGAATCATGAAACATGAATCATGAATCATGAATTATGAATCATGGATTGAATCATGAATCATGAATTGAATCATGAATCATGAATTGAATCATGAATCATGATTTGAATCATGATTGAATCATGAATCATGAATCATGAATCATGAATAATGTATTGAATCATGAATCATGAATCATGAATCATAATTCATAAATTGAATCATGAATCATGAATCATGAATTGAACCATAAATTTGAATCATGAATCGAATCATGAATCATGAATCATGAATATTGAATTGAATCATGAATCATGAATTGTATCATGAATCATGAATTGAATCATGAATTGAAACATGAATCATGAATTGAATAATGAATCATGAATCATAAATCCAATCATCAATCATGAATTGAATCATGAATCGAATCATTAATTGAGTCATGAATCATGAATTGAATCATGAATCATGAATTGAATCATGATTTATGAATTATGAATTGAATCATTAATCATGAATCATGAATCATGAATTGAATCATGAATCATGAATCATGAATCATGAATTGAATCATTAATCATGAATCATGAATTGAATCATGAATCATGAATCATGAATCATGAATCATGAATTATAAATTGAATCATGAATCATGAATCATGAATTGAAACATGAATCATGAATCATAAATTGAATCATGAATCATGAATCATGAATCATGAATCATGAATTGAATCATGAATCATGAATCCAATCATGAATCATGAATTGAATCATGAATTGATACATGAATCATGAATCGAATCATGAATCATGAATCATGAATTGAATCATGAATTGAATCATGAATCATGAATCGAATCATGAATCATGAATTGAATCATGAATCATGAATTGAATTATGATTAATGAATCATATATCATAAATCAAATCATGAATTATAACTCATGACTCAAATCACGAATTGAATCATGAATCGAATCATGAATTGAATCATGAATCATGAATTGAATCATGAATCATGAATTGAATCATGAATCATGAATTGAATCATGAATCATGAATCATGAATCATGAATTGAATCATGAATCATGAATTATGAATCATGAATTGAATTATGAATCATGATTCATAAATCACGAATCATGAATTGAATCATGATTGAATCATAAGTCATGAATTGAATCATGAATTGAATAATTAATCATGAATCATGAATTGAATCATGAATCATGATTAATGAATTAAATCATGAATCAAGAATTATGAATCGAATCATGAATCATGAATTGAATCATGAATTATGAATCATGAATTGAATCATGAATCATGAATCGAATCATGAATCATGAATTGAATCATGAATCATGAATCATGAATTGATCATGAATTGAATCATGAAATCATGAATCATGAATTAAATCATGAATCAAGAATTATGAATCGAATCATGAATTGAATCATGAATTATGAATCATGAATTGAATCATGAATCATGAATCGAATCATGAATATTGAATTGAATCATGAATCATGAATCATGAATCATGAATTGAATCATGAATCATGAAATATATCATGAATCATGAATCATGAATTCAATCATTAATCATGAATTATGAATCATGAATTGAATTATGAATCATGAATCATGAATCATGAATTGAATCATAAATCATAAATCGAATCATGAATCATGAATTGAATCATGAATCATGAATCATGAATTGAATCATTAATCATGAATCATGAATCATGAATTGAATCATGAATCATGAATCGAATCATGAATCATGAATTGAATCATGAATCATGAATTGAAGCATGAATCATGAATCATGAATTATGAATCATGAATCATGAATCATGAATTGAATCATGAATTTAATCATGAATCACGAATCATAAATCGAATCATGAATCATGAAATGAATCAGGATTCAAATCATGCATTGAATCATGTATCATGAATTGAGTCATGAATAATGAATTATGAATCATGAATTGAATCGTGAATCATGAATTAAATTATGAATCATGAATCATGAATTGAATCATGAATCTTGAATTATGAATCATGAATTAAAACATTAATCATGAATTGAATCATGAATCATGAATCATGAATCATAATTCATGAATTGAATCATAAAACATGAATCATGAATCCAATCATGAATTGAATCATGAATCATGAATCATGAATTGAATCATGAATTGAATCATGAATCATGAATCGAATCATGAATCATGAATTGAATCAAGAATCATGAATCATGAATCGAATCATGAATCATGAATCATGAATTGAATCATGAATTGAATCATGAATCATGAATCGAATCATGAATCATGAATTGAATCATGAATTTAATCATGAATCATGAATTGAATCATGAATTGAATCATGAATCATGAATTGAATCATTAATCGAATCATGAATTGGTTCTTGAATCATGAATTGAATCATGAATTGAATCATGAGTCATGAATTATGAATCATGAATTGAATCATCAATCATGAATTGAATCATGAATCATGAATCATCAATTATATCATGAATCATGAATTGAATCATGAATCATGAATTGAATCATGAATCATGAATTGAATCATGAATCATGAATTGAATCATGAATTGAATCATGAATCATGAATCATGAATCATGAATTATGAATCATGAATTGAATCATGAATCATGAATTGAATCATGAATCATGATTTGAATCATGAATTGAATCATGAATCATGAATCATGAATCATGAATCATGAATCATAATTCATAAATTGAATCATAATTCATGAATTGAATCATGAATTGAATCATGAATTGAATGATGAATCATGAATTGAATCATGAATCATAAATCATGAATTATGAATCATGAATCATGAATAATGTATTGAATCATGAATCATGAATCATGAATCATAATTCATAAATTGAATCATGAATCATGAATCATGAATTGAACCATAAATTTGAATCATGAATCGAATCATGAATCATGAATCATGAATATTGAATTGAATCATGAATCATGAATTGTATAATGAATCATGAATTGAATCATGAATTGAAACATGAATCATGAATTGAATAATGAATCATGAATCATAAATCCAATCATAAATCATGAATTGAATCATGAATCGAATCATTAATTGAGTCATGAATCATGAATTGAATCATGAATCATGAATTGAATCATGATTTATGAATTATGAATTGAATCATTAATCATGAATCATGAATTGAATCATGAATCATGAATCATGAATCATGAATTGAATCATTAATCATGAATCATGAATTGAATCATGAATCATGAATCATGAATCATGAATTGAATCATGAATTATAAATTGAATCATGAATCATGAATCATGATTTGAAACATGAATCATGAATCATAAATTGAATCATGAATCATGAATCATGAATCATGAATCATGAATTGAATCATGAATCATGAATCCAATCATGAATCATGAATTGAATCATGAATTGATTCATGAATCATGAATCGAATCATGAATCATGAATCATGAATTGAATCATGAATTGAATCATGAATCATGAATCGAATCATGAATCATGAATTGAATCATGAATCATGAATTGAATTATGATTAATGAATCATATATCATAAATCAAATCATGAATTATAACTCATGACTCAAATCACGAATTGAATCATGAATCGAATCATGAATTGAATCATGAATCATGAATTGAATCATGAATCATGAATCATGAATCATGAATTGAATCATGAATCATGAATTATGAATCATGAATTGAATCATGAATCATGATTCATGAATCACGAATCATGAATTGAATCATGAATTGAATCATAAGTCATGAATTGAATCATGAATTAAATAATTAATCATGAATCATGAATTGAATCATGAATCATGAATCATGAATTAAATCATGAATCAAGAATTATGAATCGAATCATGAATCATGAATTGAATCATGAATTATGAATCATGAATTGAATCATGAATCATGAATCGAATCATGAATCATGAATTGAATCATGAATCATGAATCATGAATTGAATCATGAATTGAATCATGAATCATGAATTAAATCATGAATCAAGAATTATGAATCGAATCATGAATCATGAATCATGAATTGAATCATGAATTATGAATCATGAATTGAATCATGAATCATGAATCGAATCATGAACCTTGAATTGAATCATGAATCATGAATCATGAATCATGAATTGAATCATGAATCATGAAATATATCATGAATCATGAATCATGAATTGAATCATGAATCATGAATTATAAATCATGAATTGAATTATGAATCATGAATCATGAATTGAATCATAAATCATAAATCGAATCATGAATCATGAATTGAATCATGAATCATGAATCATGAATTGAATCATTAATCATGAATCATGAATCATGAATTGAATCATGAATCATGAATCGAATCATGAATCATGAATTGAATCATGAATCATGAATCATGAATTGAAGCATGAATCATGAATCATGAATTATGAATCATGAATCATGAATCATGAATTGAATCATGAATTTAATCATGAATCACGAATCATAAATCGAATCATGAATCATGAAATGAATCAGGATTCAAATCATGCATTGAATCATGTATCATGAATCTTGAATCATGAATCATGAATTGAGTCATGAATAATGAATTATGAATCATGAATTGAATCGTGAATCATGAATTAAATTATGAATCATGAATCATGAATTGAATCATGAATCTTGAATTATGAATCATGAATTAAAACATTAATCATGAATTGAATCATGAATCATGAATCATGAATCATAATTCATGAATTGAATCATAAAACATGAATCATGAATCGAATCATGAATTGAATCATGAATCATGAATTGAATCATGAATTGAATCATGAATCATGAATCGAATCATGAATCATGAATTGAATCAAGAATCATGAATCATGAATCGAATCATGAATCATGAATCATGAATTGAATCATGAATTGAATCATGAATCATGAATCGAATCATGAATCATGAATTGAATCATGAATTGAATCATGAATCATGAATTGAATCATGAATTGAATCATGAGTCATGAATTGAATCATTAATCGAATCATGAATTGGTTCTTGAATCATGAATTGAATCATGAATTGAATCATGAATCATGAATTATGAATCATGAATTGAATCATGAATCATGAATTGAATCATGAATCATGAATCATGAATTATATCATGAATCATGAATTGAATCATGAATCATGAATTGAATCATGAATCATGATTTGAATCATGAATCATGAATTGAATCATGAATCATGAATCATGAATCATGAATTATGAATCATGAATTGAATGATGAATCATGAATTGAATCATGAATCATGATTTGAATCATGAATTGAATCATGAATCATGAATCATGAATCATGAATCATGAATCATAATTCATAAATTGAATCATAATTCATGAATTGAATCATGAATTGAATCATGAATTGAATCATGAATCATGAATTGAATCATGAATCATAAATCATGAATGATGAATCATGAATCATGAATCATGAATTGAATCATGAATCATGAATTGAATCATGAATCATAAATCATGAATGATGAATCATGAATCATGAATCATGAATGATGAATCATGAATCATGAATCATGAA
This sequence comes from Mixophyes fleayi, assembly GCF_038048845.1. Taxonomy (NCBI): domain Eukaryota; kingdom Metazoa; phylum Chordata; class Amphibia; order Anura; family Limnodynastidae; genus Mixophyes; species Mixophyes fleayi. The sequence continues at coordinate 38,561 of NW_027445987.1, forward strand.
TTGAATCATTAATCATGAATCATGAATTGATTCATAAATCATGAATCGTGAATTGAATCATGATTCATGAATCATGAATTATGAATCATGAATTGAATCATGAATTGAATCATTAATTGAATCATGAATCATGAATCATGAATCATGAATCATGAATTATGAATCATGGATTGAATCATGAATCATGAATTGAATCATGAATCATGATTTGAATCATGAATTGAATCATGAATCATGAATCATGAATAATGAATTGAATCATGAATCATGAATCATGAATCATAATTCATAAATTGAATCATGAATCATGAATCATGAATTGAACCATAAATTTGAATCATGAATCATGAATTGAATCATGAATCATTAATCATGAATTGAATCATGTATCATGAATCGAATCATGAATTGAATCATGAATCATGAATTGAATCATGAATCGAATCATGAATCATGAATCATGAATTGAATCATGAATCATTAAATGAATCATGAATCATGAATCATGAATCATGAATTATGAATTGAATCATTAATCATGAATTATGAATCATGAATTGAATCATGAATCATGAATCATGAATCATGAATTGAATCATGAATCATGAATTGAATCATGAATCATGAATCATGAATCATGAATCATGAATTGAATCATTAATCATGAATCATGAATTGAATCATGAATTGAATGATGAATCATGAATCATGAATTGAATGATGAATCATGAATCATGAATCAAATCATGAATCATGAATCATGAATCGAATCATGAATCATGAATTGAATCATGAATCATTAATCGAATTATGAATCATGAATCATGAAATATGAAATGAATCATGAATCATGAATTATGAATCATGAATTGAATCATGAATCATGAATCATGAATTGAATTATCAATCATGAATCATGAATCATGAATTGAATCAGGAATCATGAATTGAATCATGAATCATGAATCATGAATCATTAATTGAATCATGAATCAAGAATCATTAATCGAAGCATAAATCATGAATCATGAATTGAATCATGAATTGAATCATGAATTGAATCATGAATCATGAATCATGAATCATGAATCATGAATTATGAATTTAATCATGAATCATGAATTATGAATCATGAATTGAATCATGAATCATGAATCATGAATCATGAATCATGAATTGAATCATGAATCATTAATTGAATCATGAATCATGAATCATGAATCATGAATTATGAATTGAATCATTAATCATGAATTATGAATCATGAATTGAATCATGAATCATGAATCATGAATCATGAATTGAATCATGAATCATGAATCATGAATCATGAATCATGAATTGAATCATTAATCATGAATCATGAATTGAATCATGAATTGAATGATGAATCATGAATCATGAATTGAATGATGAATCATGAATTGAATGATGAATCATGAATCATGAATCAAATCATGAATCATGAATCATGAATCGAATCATGAATCATGAATTGAATCATGAATCATTAATCGAATTATGAATCATGAATCATGAAATATGAAATGAATCATGAATCATGAATTATGAATCATGAATTGAATCATGAATCATGAATCATGAATTGAATTATCAATCATGAATCATGAATCATGAATTGAATCAGGAATCATGAATTGAATCATGAATCATGAATCATGAATCATTAATTGAATCATGAATCAAGAATCATTAATCGAAGCATAAATCATGAATCATGAATCATGAATTGAATCATGAATTGAATCATGAATTGAATCATAAATCAGGAATTGAATCATAAATCATGAATCATGAATATTGAATCATAAATTGAATCATGAATCATGAATTGACTCATGAATTGAATCATGAATCATGAATCGAATCATGAATCATAATTTGAATCATGAATCATGAATCATGAATTGAGTCATTAATCAGGAATCATGAATCGAATCATGAATCATGAATCATGAATATTGAATTGAATCATGAATCATGAATTGTATCATGAATCATGAATTGAATCATGAATTGAAACATGAATCATGAATTGAATAATGAATCATGAATCATAAATCCAATCATCAATCATGAATTGAATCATGAATCGAATCATTAATTGAGTCATGAATCATGAATTGAATCATGAAGCATGAATTGAATCATGATTTATGAATTATGAATTGAATCATTAATCATGAATCATGAATCATGAATTGTATCATGAATCATGAATCATGAATTGAATCATTAATCATGAATCATGAATTGAATCATGAATCATGAATCATGAATCATGAATCATGAATCATGAATTGAATCATTAATTATAAATTGAATCATGAATCATGAATCATGAATTGAAACATGAATCATGAATCATAAATTGAATCATGAATCATGAATCATGAATCATGAATCATGAATTGAATCATGAATCATGAATCATGAATCCAATCATGAATCATGAATTGAATCATGAATTGAATCATGAATCATGAATCGAATCATGAATCATGAATCATGAATTGAATCATGAATTGAATCATGAATCATGAATCGAATCATGAATCATGAATCATGAATTGAATCATGAATTGAATCATGAATCATGAATCGAATCATGAATCATGAATTGAATCATGAATCATGAATTGAATTATGATTAATGAATCATATATCATAAATCAAATCATGAATTATAACTCATGACTCAAATCATGAATTGAATCATGAATTCGAATCATGAATTGAATCATGAATCATGAATTGAATCATGAATCATGAATTGAATAATGAATCATGAATCATGAATCATGAATCATGAATTGAATCATGAATCATGAATTATGAATCATGAATTGAATCATGAATCATGATTCATGAATCACGAATCATGAATTGAATCATGAATTGAATCATAAGTCATGAATTGAATCATGAATTGAATAATTAATCATGAATCATGAATTGAATCATGAATCATGAATTGAATCATGAATTATGAATCATGAATTGAATCATGAATCATGAATCGAATCATGAATCATGAATTGAATCATGAATCATAAATCATGAATCATGAATTGAATCATGAGTCATGAAATATATCATGAATCATGAATTGAATCATGAATCATGAATTGAATCATTAATCATGAATTGAATCATGAATCATGAATTGAATCATTAATCATGAATCATGAATCATGAATTGAATCATGAATCATGAATCGAATCATGAATCATGAATTGAATCATGAATCATGAATCATGAATTGAATCATGAATCATGAATCATGAATCATGAATCATGAATCGAATCATGAATTATGAATCATGAATCCTGAATCATGAATTGAATCATGAATTAAATCATGAATCACGAATCATAAATCGAATCATGAATCATGAATTGAATCAGGATTGAAATCATGCATTGAATCATGTATCATGAATCTTGAATCATGAATCATGAATTGAATCATGAATCATGAATCATGAATCATAATTCATGAATTGAATCATAAAACATGAATCATGAATTGAATCATGAATCATGAATCGAATCATGAATCAAGAATCATGAATTGAATCATCAATCATGAATCATGAATCGAATCAAGAATCATGAATCATGAATCGATTAATGAATCATGAATCATGAATTGAATCATGAATCATGAATCATGAATTGAATCATGAATTGAATCATGAATCATGAATCGAATCATGAATCATGAATCGAATCACGAATCATGAATTGAATCATGAATTGAATCATAAGTCATGAATTGAATCATGAATTGAATAATTAATCATGAATCATGAATTGAATCATGAATCATGAATTGAATCATGAATTATGAATCATGAATTGAATCATGAATCATGAATCGAATCATGAATCATGAATTGAATCATGAATCATAAATCATGAATCATGAATTGAATCATGAGTCATGAAATATATCATGAATCATGAATTGAATCATGAATCATGAATTGAATCATTAATCATGAATTGAATCATGAATCATGAATTGAATCATTAATCATGAATCATGAATCATGAATCATGAATTGAATCATGAATCATGAATCGAATCATGAATCATGAATTGAATCATGAATCATGAATCATGAATTGAATCATGAATCATGAATCATGAATCATGAATCGAATCATGAATTATGAATCATGAATCCTGAATCATGAATTGAATCATGAATTAAATCATGAATCACGAATCATAAATCGAATCATGAATCATGAATTGAATCAGGATTGAAATCATGCATTGAATCATGTATCATGAATCTTGAATCATGAATCATGAATTGAATCATGAATCTTGAATTATGAATCATGAATTAAAACATTAATCATGAATTGAATCATGAATCATGAATCATGAATCATAATTCATGAATTGAATCATAAAACATGAATCATGAATTGAATCATGAATCATGAATCGAATCATGAATCAAGAATCATGAATTGAATCATCAATCATGAATCATGAATCGAATCAAGAATCATGAATCATGAATCGATTAATGAATCATGAATCATGAATTGAATCATGAATCATGAATCATGAATTGAATCATGAATTGAATCATGAATCATGAATCGAATCATGAATCATGAATCGAATCATGAATCATGAATTGAATCATGAATTGAATCATGAATCATGAATCGAATCATGAATTGAATCATGAATCATGAATTAAATCATAAATCGAATCATGAATTGGTTCTTGAATCATGAATTGAATCATGAATCATGAATCATGAATTGAATCATGAATCATGAATTATGAATCATGAATTGAATCATGAATTGAATCATGAATCATGAATCATGAATTATATCATGAATCATGAATTGAATCATGAATCATGAATTGAATCATGAATCATGAATTGAATCATGAATTGAATCATGAATCATGAATTATGAATCATGAATTGAATCATGAATCATGAATTGAATCATGAATCATGATTTGAATAATGAATTTAATCATGAATCATGAATTTAATCATGAATCATGAATCATGAATCATGAATAATGAATTGAATCATGAATCATGAATCATGAATTGAATCATGAATTGAATCATGAATCATGAATCATGAATCATGAATTATGAATCATGACTCAAATCATGAATTGAATCATAAATCGAATCATGAATTGAATGATGAATCATGAATTGAATGATGAATCATGAATTGAATCATGAATCATAAATCATGAATGATGAATCATGAATCATGAATCATGAATTGAATCATGAATCATTAATTATGAATCATGAATTGAATCATGAATCATGATTCATGAATCACGAATCATGAATTGAATCATGAATTGAATCATAAATCATGAATTGAATCATAAATCATGAATCATGAATCATGAATCATAAATTGAATCATGAATCATGAATTGAATCATGAATTGAATCATTAATCATGAATCATGAATTGAATCATGAATCATGAATCATTAATTTTATCATGATTCATGAATCATGAAGTGAATCATGAATCATGAATCGAATCATGAATCATGAATTGAATCATGAATCATGAATTATGAATCATGAATTGAATCATGAATCGAATCATTTATTGAATCATGAATCATGAATCATGAATCATGAATTATGAATCATGGATTGAATCATGAATCATGAATTGAATCATGAATCATGATTTGAATCATGAATTGAATCATGAATCATGAATCATGAATAATGAATTGAATAATGAATCATGAATCATGAATCATAATTCATGAATTGAATCATAAATCATGAATCATGAATCATGAATCATAAATTGAATCATGAATCAAGAATTGAATCATGAATTGAATCATTAATCATGAATCATGAATTGAATCATGAATCATGAATCATGAATTGAATCTTGAATCATGAATTGAACCAAAAATTTGAATCATGAATCATGAATCGAATCATGAATCATGAATTGAATCATGAATCATTAATCATGAATTGAATCATGTATCATGAATCGAATCATGAATTGAATCATGAATCGAATCATGAATCATGAATCATGAATTGAATCATGAATCATTAATTGAATCATGAATCATGAATCATGAATCATGAATTATGAATTGAATCATTAATCATGAATCATGAATCATGAATTGAATCATGAATCATGAATCATGAATCCAATCATGAATCATGAATTGAATCATGAATCATGAATCGAATCATGAATCATGAATCATGAATTGAATCATGAATTGAATCATGAATCATGAATCATGAATCGAATCATGAATTGAATCATGAATCGAATCATGAATTGAATCATGAATCATGAATTGAATCATGAATCATGAATTGAATAATGAATCATGAATCATGAATCATGAATCATGAATCATGAATTGAATCATGAATCATGAATTATGTATCATGAATTGAATCATGAATCATGATTCATGAATCACGAATCATGAATTGAATCATGAATTGAATCATAAGTCATGAATTGAATCATGAATTGAATAATTAATCATGAATCATGAATTGAATCATGAATCATGAATCATGAATTAAATCATGAATCAAGAATTATGAATCGAATCATGAATCATGAATTGAATCATGAATTATGAATCATGAATTGAATCATGAATCATGAATCGAATCATGAATCATGAATTGAATCATGAATCATGAATCATGAATCATGAATTGAATCATGAATTATGAAATATATCATGAATCATGAATTGAATCATGTATCATGAATTATGAATCATGAATTGAATTATGAATCATGAATCATGAATCATGAATTGAATCATAAATCATAAATCGAATCATGAATCATGAATTGAATCATGAATCATGAATCATGAATTGAATCATTAATCATGAATCGAATCATGAATCATGAATTGAATCATGAATCATGAATCATGAATTGAAGCATGAATCATGAATCATGAATCGAATCATGAATTATGAATCATGAATCCTGAATCATGAATTGAATCATGAATTGAATCATGAATCCTGAATCATGAATTGAATCATGAATTGAATCATGAATCATGAATTGAATCATGAATTGAATCATGAATCATGAATCGAATCATGAATCAAGAATCATGAATTGAATCATCAATCATGAATCATGAATCAAATCAAGAATCATGAATCATGAATCGATTAATGAATCATGAATCATGAATTGAATCATCAATCATGAATCATGAATCGAATCAAGAATCATGAATCATGAATCGAATCATGAATCATGAATCATGAATTGAATCATGAATTGAATCATGAATCATGAATCGAATCATGAATCATGAATTGAATCATGAATTGAATCATGAATCATGAATTGAATCATGAATTGAATCATGAATCATGAATTGAATCGAATCATGAATCATGAATTGAATCATGAATTGAATCATGAATCATGAATTGAATCATGAATCATGAATTGAATCATAAATCGAATCATGAATTGGTTCTTGAATCATGAATTGAATCATGAATCATGAATCATTAATTGAATCATGAATCATGAATTATGAATCATGAATTGAATCATGAATCATGAATTGAATCATGAATCATGAATCATAATTTATATCATGAATCATGAATTGAATCATGAATCATGAATTGAATCATGAATCATGATTTGAATCATGAATTTAATCATGAATCATGAATTTAATCATGAATCATGAATTATGAATCATGAATTGAATCATGAATCATGAATTGAATCATGAATCATGATTTGAATCATGAATTTAATCATGAATCATGAATTTAATCATGAATCATGAATCATGAATCATGAATAATGAATTGAATCATGAATCATGAATCATAATTCATAAATTGAATCATGAATCATGAATTGAATCATGAATTGAATCATGAATCATGAATCATGAATTATGAATCATGACTCAAATCATGAATTGAATCATAAATCGAATCATGAATTGAATAATGAATCATGAATTGAATCATGAATCATGAATTGAATCATGAATCATAAATCATGAATGATGAATCATGAATCATGAATCATGAATTGAATCATGAATCATTAATTATGAATCATGAATTGAATCATGAATCATGATTCATGAATCACGAATCACAAATTGAATCATGAATTGAATCATAAATCATGAATTGAATCATAAATCATGAATCATGAATCATAAATTGAATCATGAATCATGAATTGAATCATGATTCATGAATCATGCATCATGAATCATGAAGTGAATCATGAATCATGAATCGAATCATGAATCATGAATTGAATCATGAATCATGAATTATGAATCATGAATTGAATCATGAATCGAATCATTTATTGAATCATGAATCATGAATCACGAATCATGAATTATGAATCATGGATTGAATCATGAATCATGAATTGAATCATGAATCATGATTTGAATCATGAATTGAATCATGAATCATGAATCATGAATCATGAATAATGAATTGAATCATGAATCATGAATCATGAATCATGAATCATAAATTGAATCATGAATCATGAATTAAATCATGAATTGAATCATTAATCATGAATCATGAATTGAATCATGAATCATGAATCATGAATTGAATCATGAATCATGAATTGAACCATAAATTTGAATCATAAATCATGAATCGAATCATGAATCATGAATTGAATCATGAATCATTAATCATGAATTGAATCATGTATCATGAATCGAATCATGAATTGAATCATGAATCATGAATTGAATCATGAATCGAATCATGAATCATGAATCATGAATTGAATCATGAATCATTAATTGAATCATGAATCATGAATCATGAATTATGAATTGAATCATTAATCATGAATCATGAATCATGAATTGAATCATGAATCATGAATCATGAATCCAATCATGAATCATGAATTGAATCATGAATTGAATCATGAATTGAATCATGAATCATGAATCGAATCATGAATCATGAATCATGAATTGAATCATGAATTGAATCATGAATCATGAATCCAATCATGAATCATGAATTGAATCATGAATCATGAATTGAATTATGATTAATGAATCATATATCATAAATTAAATCTTGAATTATAACTCATGACTCAAATCATGAATTGAATCATGAATCGAATCATGAATTGAATCATGAATCATGAATTGAATAATGAATCATGAATCATGAATCATGAATCATGAATCATAAATTGAATCATGAATCATGAATTATGAATCATGAATTGAATCATGAATCATGATTCATGAAACACGAATCATGAATTGAATCATGAATTGAATCATAAGTCATGAATTGAATCATGAATTGAATAATTAATCATGAATCATGAATTGAATCATGAATTATGAATCATGAATTGAATCATGAATCATGAATCGAATCATGAATCATGAATTGAATCATGAATCATGAATCATGAATCATGAATTGAATCATGAATCATGAAATATATCATGAATCATGAATTGAATCATGAATCATGAATTATGAATCATGAATTGAATTATGAATCATGAATCATGAATCATGAATTGAATCATAAATCATAAATCGAATCATGAATCATGAATTGAATCATGAATCATGAATCATGAATTGAATCATGAATTGAATCATGAATCATGAATCATGAATTATGAATCATGAATTGAATCATGAATCATGAATTGAATCATGAATCATGATTTGAATCATGAATTTAATCATGAATCATGAATCATGAATCATGAATTATGAATTGAATCATTAATCATGAATCATGAATCATGAATTGAATCATGAATCATGATTTGAATCATGAATTTAATCATGAATCATGAATCATGAATCATGAATTATGAATTGAATCATTAATCATGAATCATGAATCATGAATTGAATCATGAATCATGAATCATGAATCCAATAATGAATCATGAATTGAATCATGAATTGAATCATGAATCATGAATCGAATCATGAATCATGAATCATGAATCATGAAGTGAATCATGAATCATGAATCGAATCATGAATCATGAATTGAATCATGAATCATGAATTATGAATCATGAATTGAATCATGAATCGAATCATTTATTGAATCATGAATCATGAATCATGAATCATGAATCATGAATTATGAATCATGGATTGAATCATGAATCATGAATTGAATCATGAATCATGATTTGAATCATGAATTGAATCATGAATCATGAATCATGAATAATGAATTGAATAATGAATCATGAATCATGAATCATAATTCATGAATTGAATCATAAATCATGAATCATGAATCATGAATCATAAATTGAATCATGAATCATGAATTGAATCATTAATCATGAATCATGAATTGAATCATGAATCATGAATCATGAATTGAATCTTGAATCATGAATTGAACCAAAAATTTGAATCATGAATCATGAATCGAATCATGAATCATGAATTGAATCATGAATCATTAATCATGAATTGAATCATGTATCATGAATCGAATCATGAATTGAATCATGAATCGAATCATGAATCATGAATCATGAATTGAATCATGAATCATTAATTGAATCATGAATCATGAATCATGAATCATGAATTATGAATTGAATCATTAATCATGAATCATGAATCATGAATTGAATCATGAATCATGAATCATGAATCCAATCATGAATCATGAATTGAATCATGAATTGAATCATGAATCATGAATCGAATCATGAATCATGAATCATGAAATGAATCATGAATTGAATCATGAATCATGAATCGAATCATGAATCATGAATTGAATCATGAATCATGAATTAACTTATGATTAATGAATCATATATCATAAATTAAATCATGAATTATAACTCATGACTCAAATCATGAATTGAATCATGAATCGAATCATGAATTGAATCATGAATCATGAATTGAATCATGAATCATGAATTGAATCATGAATCATGAATTGAATAATGAATCATGAATCATGAATCATGAATCATGAATCATGAATTGAATCATGAATCATGAATTATGTATCATGAATTGAATCATGAATCATGATTCATGAATCACGAATCATGAATTGAATCATGAATTGAATAATTAATCATGAATCATGAATTGAATCATGAATCATGAATCATGAATTAAATCATGAATCAAGAATTATGAATCGAATCATGAATCATGAATTGAATCATGAATTATGAATCATGAATTGAATCATGAATCATGAATCGAATCATGAATCATGAATTGAATCATGAATCATGAATCATGAATCATGAATTGAATCATGAATTATGAAATATATCATGAATCATGAATTGAATCATGAATTATGAATCATGAATTGAATCATGAATCATGAATCGAATCATGAATAATGAATTGAATCATGAATTATGAATCATGAATTGAAACATGAATCATGAATCGAATCATGAATAATGAATTGAATCATGAATCATGAATCATGAATTGAAGCATGAATCATGAATCATGAATCGAATTATGAATTATGAATCATGAATCCTGAATCATGAATTGAATCATGAATTGAATCATGAATCCTGAATCATGAATTGAATCATGAATTGAATCATGAATCATGAATCGAATCATGAATCAAGAATCATGAATTGAATCATCAATCATGAATCATGAATCGAATCAAGATTCATGAATCATGAATCGATTAATGAATCATGAATCATGAATTGAATCATCAATCATGAATCATGAATCGAATCAAGAATCATGAATCATGAATCGAATCATGAATCATGAATCATGAATTGAATCATGAATTGAATCATGAATCATGAATCGAATCATGAATCATGAATTGAATCATGAATTGAATCATGAATCATGAATTGAATCATGAATTGAATCATGAATCATGAATTGAATCGAATCATGAATCATGATTTGAATCATGAATTGAATCATGAATCATGAATCATGAATCATGAATAATGAATTGAATAATGAATCATGAATCATGAATCATAATTCATGAATTGAATCATAAATCATGAATCATGAATCATGAATCATAAATTGAATCATGAATCATGAATTGAATCATGAATTGAATCATTAATCATGAATCATGAATCATGAATAATGAATCATGAATCATGAATTGAATCTTGAATCATGAATTGAACCAAAAATTTGAATCATGAATCATGAATCGAATCATGAATCATGAATTGAATCATGAATCATTAATCATGAATTGAATCATGTATCATGAATCGAATCATGAATTGAATCATGAATCGAATCATGAATCATGAATCATGAATTGAATCATGAATCATTAATTGAATCATGAATCATGAATCATGAATCATGAATTATGAATTGAATCATTAATCATGAATCATGAATCATGAATTGAATCATGAATCATGAATCATGAATCCAATCATGAATCATGAATTGAATCATGAATTGAATCATGAATCATGAATCGAATCATGAATCATGAATCATGAATTGAATCATGAATTGAATCATGAATCATGAATCGAATCATGAATCATGAATTGAATCATGAATCATGAATTGAATTATGATTAATGAATCATATATCATAAATTAAATCATGAATTATAACTCATGACTCAAATCATGAATTGAATCATGAATCGAATCATGAATTGAATCATGAATCATGAATTGAATCATGAATCATGAATTGAATAATGAATCATGAATCATGAATCATGAATCATGAATAATGAATTGAATCATGAATCATGAATTATGTATCATGAACTGAATCATGAATCATGATTCATGAATCACGAATCATGAATTGAATCATGAATTGAATAATTAATCATGAATCATGAATTGAATCATGAATCATGAATCATGAATTAAATCATAAATCAAGAATTATGAATCGAATCATGAATCATGAATTGAATCATGAATTATGAATCATGAATTGAATCATGAATCATGAATCGAATCATGAATCATGAATTGAATCATGAATCATGAATCATGAATTGAATCATGAATTATGAAATATATCATGAATCATGAATTGAATCATGAATCATGAATTATGAATCATGAATTGAATTATGAATCATGAATCATGAATCATGAATTGAATCATAAATCATAAATCGAATCATGAATCATGAATTGAATCATGAATCATGAATCATGAATTGAATCATTAATCATGAATCATGAATTGAATCATGAATCATGAATCGAATCATGAATCATGAATTGAATCATGAATAATGAATCATGAATTGAAGCATGAATCATGAATCGAATTATGAATTATGAATCATGAATCCTGAATCATGAATTGAATCATGAATTGAATCATGAATCCTGAATCATGAATTGAATCATGAATTGAATCATGAATCATGAATTGAATCATGAATTGAATCATGAATTGAATCATGAATCATGAATCGAATCATGAATCAAGAATCATGAATTGAATCATGAATTGAATCATGAATCATGAATCGAATCATGAATCAAGAATCATGAATCGAATCAAGAATCATGAATCATGAATCGAATCATGAATCATGAATCATGAATTGAATCATGAATTGAATCATGAATCATGAATCGAATCATGAATCATGAATTGAATCATGAATTGAATCATGAATCATGAATTGAATCATGAATTGAATCATGAATCATGAATTGAATCGAATCATGAATCATGAATTGAATCATGAATTGAATCATGAATCATGAATTGAATCATGAATCATGAATTGAATCATAAATCGGATCATGAATTGGTTCTTGAATCATGAATTGAATCATGAATCATGAATCATGAATTCAATCATGAATCATGAATTATGAATCATGAATTGAATCATGAATCATGAATTGAATCATGAATCATGAATTATATCATGAATCATGAATTGAATCATGAATCATGAATTGAATCATGAATCATGATTTGAATCATGAATTTAATCATGAATCATGAATTTAATCATGAATCATGAATCATGAATTATGAATCATGAATTGAATCATGAATCATGAATTGAATCATGAATCATGATTTGAATCATGAATTTAATCATGAATCATGAATTTAATCATGAATCATGAATCATGAATAATGAATTGAATCATGAATCATGAATCATAATTCATAAATTGAATCATGAATCATGAATTGAATCATGAATTGAATCATGAATCATGAATCATGAATTATGAATCATGACTCAAATCATGAATTGAATCATAAATCGAATCATGAATTGAATGATGAATCATGAATTGAATCATCAATCATGAATTGAATCATGAATCATAAATCATGAATGATGAATCATGAATCATGAATCATGAATTGAATCATGAATCATTAATTATGAATCATGAATTGAATCATGAATCATGATTCATGAATCACGAATCATGAATTGAATCATGAATTGAATCATAAATCATGAATTGAATCATAAATCATGAATCATGAATCATGAATCATAAATTGAATCATGAATCATGAATTGAATCATGCATTGAATCATTAATCATGAATCATGAATTGAATCATGAATCATGAATCATTAATTGAATCATGATTCATGAATCATGAATCATGAAGTGAATCATGAATCATGAATCGAATCATGAATCATGAATTGAATCATGAATCATGAATTATGAATCATGAATTGAATCATGAATCGAATCATTTATTGAATCATGAATCATAATTCATGAATCATGAATCATGAATTATGAATCATGGATTGAATCATGAATCATGAATTGAATCATGAATCATGATTTGAATCATGAATTGAATCATGAATCATGAATCATGAATCATGAATAATGAATTGAATCATGAATCATGAATCATAAATTGAATCATGAATCATGAATTGAATCATGAATTGAATCATTAATCATGAATCATGAATTGAATCATGAATCATGAATTGAATCATGAATCATGAATTGAACCATAAATTTGAATCATGAATCATGAATCGAATCATGAATCATGAATTGAATCATGAATCATTAATCATGAATTGAATCATGTATCATGAATCGAATCATGAATTGAATCATGAATCATGAATTGAATCATGAATCGAATCATGAATCATGAATCATGAATTGAATCATGAATCATTAATTGAATCATGAATCATGAATCATGAATCATGAATTATGAATTGAATCATTAATCATGAATCATGAATCATAAATTGAATCATGAATCATAAATCATGAATCCAATCATGAATCATGAATTGAATCATGAATTGAATCATGAATCATGAATCGAATCATGAATCATGAATCATGAATTGAATCATGAATTGAATCATGAATCATGAATCCAATCATGAATCATGAATTGAATCATGAGTCATGAATTGAATTATGATTAATGAATCATATATCATAAATTAAATCATGAATTATAACTCATGACTCAAATCATGAATTGAATCATGAATCGAATCATGAATTGAATCATGAATCATGAATTGAATCATGAATCATGAATTGAATAATGAATCATGAATCATGAATCATGAATTGAATCATGAATCATGAATTATGAATCATGAATTGAATCATGAATCATGATTCATGAATCACGAATCATGAATTGAATCATGAATTGAATCATAAGTCATGAATTGAATTATGAATTGAATAATTAATCATGAATCATGAATTGAATCATGAATCATGAATCATGAATCATGAATTAAATCATGAATCAAGAATTATGAATCGAATCATGAATCATGAATTGAATCATGAATTATGAATCATGAATTGAATCATGAATCATGAATCGAATCATGAATCATGAATTGAATCATGAATCATGAATCATGAATCATAAATTGAATCATGAATCATGAAATATATCATGAATCATGAATTGAATCATGAATCATGAATTATGAATCATGAATTGAATTATGAATCATGAATCATGAATTGAATCATAAATCATAAATCGAATCATGAATCATGAATTGAATCATGAATCATGAATCATGAATTGAATCATTAATCATAAATCTTGAATCATGAATCATGAATCGAATCATGAATCATGAATTGAATCATGAATCATGAATCATGAATTGAAGCATGAATCATGTATCATGAATCGAATCATGAATTATGAATCATGAATCCTGAATCATGAATTGAATCATGAATTGAATCATGAATCATGAATTGAATCATGAATTGAATCATGAATCATGAATTGAATCATAAATCGAATCATGAATTGGTTCTTGAATCATGAATTGAATCATGAATCATGAATCATGAATCATGAATTGAATCATGAATCATGAATTATGAATCATGAATTGAATCATGAATCATGAATTGAATCATGAATCATGAATTATATCATGAATCATGAATTGAATCATGAATCATGAATTGAATCATGAATCATGAATTGAATCATGAATTGAATCATGAATCATGAATCATGAATTATGAATCATGAATTGAATCATGAATCATGAATTGAATCATGAATCATGATTTGAATCATGAATTTAATCATGAATCATGAATCATGAATCATGAATTATGAATTGAATCATTAATCATGAATCATGAATCATGAATCCAATCATGAATTGAATCATGAATTGAATCATGAATCATGAATCAAATCATGAATCATAAATTGAATCATGAATCATGAATTGAATTATGATTAATGAATCATATATCATAAATTAAATCATGAATTATAACTCATGACTCAAATCATGAATTGAATCATGAATCGAATCATGAATTGAATCATGAATCATGAATTGAATCATGAATCATGAATTGAATAATGAATCATGAATCATGAATCATGAATCATTAATCATGAATCATGAATTGAATCATGAATCATGAATTATGAATCATGAATTGAATCATGAATCATGATTCATGAATCACGAATCATGAATTGAATCATGAATTGAATCATAAGTCATGAATTGAATCATGAATTGAATAATTAATCATGAATCATGAATTGAATCATGAATCATGAATCATGAATTAAATCATGAATCAAGAATTATGAATCGAATCATGAATCATGAATTGAATCATGAATCATGAATCATGAATTGAATCTTGAATCATGAATTGAACCAAAAATTTGAATCATGAATCATGAATCGAATCATGAATCATGAATTGAATCATGAATCATTAATCATGAATTGAATCATGTATCATGAATCGAATCATGAATTGAATCATGAATCGAATCATGAATCATGAATCATGAATTGAATCATGAATCATTAATTGAATCATGAATCATGAATCATGAATCATGAATTATGAATTGAATCATTAATCATGAATCATGAATCATGAATTGAATCATGAATCATGAATCATGAATCCAATCATGAATCATGAATTGAATCATGAATTGAATCATGAATCATGAATCGAATCATGAATCATGAATCATGAAATGAATCATGAATTGAATCATGAATCATGAATCGAATCATGAATCATGAATTGAATCATGAATCATGAATTGAATTATGATTAATGAATCATATATCATAAATTAAATCATGAATTATAACTCATGACTCAAATCATGAATTGAATCATGAATCGAATCATGAATTGAATCATGAATCATGAATTGAATCATGAATCATGAATTGAATCATGAATCATGAATTGAATAATGAATCATGAATCATGAATCATGAATCATGAATCATGAATTGAATCATGAATCATGAATTATGTATCATGAATTGAATCATGAATCATGATTCATGAATCACGAATCATGAATTGAATCATGAATTGAATAATTAATCATGAATCATGAATTGAATCATGAATCATGAATCATGAATTAAATCATGAATCAAGAATTATGAATCGAATCATGAATCATGAATTGAATCATGAATTATGAATCATGAATTGAATCATGAATCATGAATCGAATCATGAATCATGAATTGAATCATGAATCATGAATCATGAATCATGAATTGAATCATGAATTATGAAATATATCATGAATCATGAATTGAATCATGAATTATGAATCATGAATTGAATCATGAATCATGAATCGAATCATGAATAATGAATTGAATCATGAATTATGAATCATGAATTGAATCATGAATCATGAATCGAATCATGAATAATGAATTGAATCATGAATCATGAATCATGAATTGAAGCATGAATCATGAATCATGAATCGAATTATGAATTATGAATCATGAATCCTGAATCATGAATTGAATCATGAATTGAATCATGAATCCTGAATCATGAATTGAATCATGAATTGAATCATGAATCATGAATCGAATCATGAATCAAGAATCATGAATTGAATCATCAATCATAAATCATGAATCGAATCAAGATTCATGAATCATGAATCGATTAATGAATCATGAATCATGAATTGAATCATCAATCATGAATCATGAATCGAATCAAGAATCATGAATCATGAATCGAATCATGAATCATGAATCATGAATTGAATCATGAATTGAATCATGAATCATGAATCGAATCATGAATCATGAATTGAATCATGAATTGAATCATGAATCATGAATTGAATCATGAATTGAATCATGAATCATGAATTGAATCGAATCATGAATCATGATTTGAATCATGAATTGAATCATGAATCATGAATCATGAATCATGAATAATGAATTGAATAATGAATCATGAATCATGAATCATAATTCATGAATTGAATCATAAATCATGAATCATGAATCATGAATCATAAATTGAATCATGAATCATGAATTGAATCATGAATTGAATCATTAATCATGAATCATGAATCATGAATAATGAATCATGAATCATGAATTGAATCTTGAATCATGAATTGAACCAAAAATTTGAATCATGAATCATGAATCGAATCATGAATCATGAATTGAATCATGAATCATTAATCATGAATTGAATCATGTATCATGAATCGAATCATGAATTGAATCATGAATCGAATCATGAATCATGAATCATGAATTGAATCATGAATCATTAATTGAATCATGAATCATGAATCATGAATCATGAATTATGAATTGAATCATTAATCATGAATCATGAATCATGAATTGAATCATGAATCATGAATCATGAATCCAATCATGAATCATGAATTGAATCATGAATTGAATCATGAATCATGAATCGAATCATGAATCATGAATCA
The DNA here is from genome assembly GCF_038048845.1 of Mixophyes fleayi. Lineage (NCBI taxonomy): Eukaryota > Metazoa > Chordata > Amphibia > Anura > Limnodynastidae > Mixophyes > Mixophyes fleayi. Next base: position 57,958 of record NW_027445987.1, read on the forward strand.
TGAATTGAATCATGAATTGAATCATGAATCATGAATCGAATCATGAATCATGAATTGAATCATGAATCATGAATTGAATTATGATTAATGAATCATATATCATAAATTAAATCATGAATTATAACTCATGACTCAAATCATGAATTGAATCATGAATCGAATCATGAATTGAATCATGAATCATGAATTGAATCATGAATCATGAATTGAATAATGAATCATGAATCATGAATCATGAATCATGAATAATGAATTGAATCATGAATCATGAATTATGTATCATGAACTGAATCATGAATCATGATTCATGAATCACGAATCATGAATTGAATCATGAATTGAATAATTAATCATGAATCATGAATTGAATCATGAATCATGAATCATGAATTAAATCATAAATCAAGAATTATGAATCGAATCATGAATCATGAATTGAATCATGAATTATGAATCATGAATTGAATCATGAATCATGAATCGAATCATGAATCATGAATTGAATCATGAATCATGAATCATGAATTGAATCATGAATTATGAAATATATCATGAATCATGAATTGAATCATGAATCATGAATTATGAATCATGAATTGAATTATGAATCATGAATCATGAATCATGAATTGAATCATAAATCATAAATCGAATCATGAATCATGAATTGAATCATGAATCATGAATCATGAATTGAATCATTAATCATGAATCATGAATCATGAATCATGAATCATGAATTGAATCATGAATCATGAATCGAATCATGAATCATGAATTGAATCATGAATCATGAATCATGAATTGAAGCATGAATCATGAATCGAATTATGAATTATGAATCATGAATCCTGAATCATGAATTGAATCATGAATTGAATCATGAATCCTGAATCATGAATTGAATCATGAATTGAATCATGAATCATGAATTGAATCATGAATTGAATCATGAATTGAATCATGAATCATGAATCGAATCATGAATCAAGAATCATGAATTGAATCATGAATTGAATCATGAATCATGAATCGAATCATGAATCAAGAATCATGAATCGAATCAAGAATCATGAATCATGAATCGAATCATGAATCATGAATCATGAATTGAATCATGAATTGAATCATGAATCATGAATTGAATCATGAATCATGAATTGAATCATGAATTGAATCATGAATCATGAATTGAATCATGAATTGAATCATGAATCATGAATTGAATCGAATCATGAATCATGAATTGAATCATGAATTGAATCATGAATCATGAATTGAATCATGAATCATGAATTGAATCATAAATCGGATCATGAATTGGTTCTTGAATCATGAATTGAATCATGAATCATGAATCATGAATTCAATCATGAATCATGAATTATGAATCATGAATTGAATCATGAATCATGAATTGAATCATGAATCATGAATTATATCATGAATCATGAATTGAATCATGAATCATGAATTGAATCATGAATCATGATTTGAATCATGAATTTAATCATGAATCATGAATTTAATCATGAATCATGAATCATGAATTATGAATCATGAATTGAATCATGAATCATGAATTGAATCATGAATCATGATTTGAATCATGAATTTAATCATGAATCATGAATTTAATCATGAATCATGAATCATGAATAATGAATTGAATCATGAATCATGAATCATAATTCATAAATTGAATCATGAATCATGAATTGAATCATGAATTGAATCATGAATCATGAATCATGAATTATGAATCATGACTCAAATCATGAATTGAATCATAAATCGAATCATGAATTGAATGATGAATCATGAATTGAATCATCAATCATGAATTGAATCATGAATCATAAATCATGAATGATGAATCATGAATCATGAATCATGAATTGAATCATGAATCATTAATTATGAATCATGAATTGAATCATGAATCATGATTCATGAATCACGAATCATGAATTGAATCATGAATTGAATCATAAATCATGAATTGAATCATAAATCATGAATCATGAATCATGAATCATAAATTGAATCATGAATCATGAATTGAATCATGCATTGAATCATTAATCATGAATCATGAATTGAATCATGAATCATGAATCATTAATTGAATCATGATTCATGAATCATGAATCATGAAGTGAATCATGAATCATGAATCGAATCATGAATCATGAATTGAATCATGAATCATGAATTATGAATCATGAATTGAATCATGAATCGAATCATTTATTGAATCATGAATCATGAATCATGAATCATGAATCATGAATTATGAATCATGGATTGAATCATGAATCATGAATTGAATCATGAATCATGATTTGAATCATGAATTGAATCATGAATCATGAATCATGAATCATGAATAATGAATTGAATCATGAATCATGAATCATAAATTGAATCATGAATCATGAATTGAATCATGAATTGAATCATTAATCATGAATCATGAATTGAATCATGAATCATGAATTGAATCATGAATCATGAATTGAACCATAAATTTGAATCATGAATCATGAATCGAATCATGAATCATGAATTGAATCATGAATCATTAATCATGAATTGAATCATGTATCATGAATCGAATCATGAATTGAATCATGAATCATGAATTGAATCATGAATCGAATCATGAATCATGAATCATGAATTGAATCATGAATCATTAATTGAATCATGAATCATGAATCATGAATCATGAATTATGAATTGAATCATTAATCATGAATCATGAATCATGAATTGAATCATGAATCATAAATCATGAATCCAATCATGAATCATGAATTGAATCATGAATTGAATCATGAATCATGAATCGAATCATGAATCATGAATCATGAATTGAATCATGAATTGAATCATGAATCATGAATCCAATCATGAATCATGAATTGAATCATGAATCATGAATTGAATTATGATTAATGAATCATATATCATAAATTAAATCATGAATTATAACTCATGACTCAAATCATGAATTGAATCATGAATCGAATCATGAATTGAATCATGAATCATGAATTGAATCATGAATCATGAATTGAATAATGAATCATGAATCATGAATCATGAATTGAATCATGAATCATGAATTATGAATCATGAATTGAATCATGAATCATGATTCATGAATCACGAATCATGAATTGAATCATGAATTGAATCATAAGTCATGAATTGAATTATGAATTGAATAATTAATCATGAATCATGAATTGAATCATGAATCATGAATCATGAATCATGAATTAAATCATGAATCAAGAATTATGAATCGAATCATGAATCATGAATTGAATCATGAATTATGAATCATGAATTGAATCATGAATCATGAATCGAATCATGAATCATGAATTGAATCATGAATCATGAATCATGAATCATGAATTGAATCATGAATCATGAAATATATCATGAATCATGAATTGAATCATGAATCATGAATTATGAATCATGAATTGAATTATGAATCATGAATCATGAATTGAATCATAAATCATAAATCGAATCATGAATCATGAATTGAATCATGAATCATGAATCATGAATTGAATCATTAATCATAAATCTTGAATCATGAATCATGAATCGAATCATGAATCATGAATTGAATCATGAATCATGAATCATGAATTGAAGCATGAATCATGTATCATGAATCGAATCATGAATTATGAATCATGAATCCTGAATCATGAATTGAATCATGAATTGAATCATGAATCATGAATTGAATCATGAATTGAATCATGAATCATGAATTGAATCATAAATCGAATCATGAATTGGTTCTTGAATCATGAATTGAATCATGAATCATGAATCATGAATCATGAATTGAATCATGAATCATGAATTATGAATCATGAATTGAATCATGAATCATGAATTGAATCATGAATCATGAATTATATCATGAATCATGAATTGAATCATGAATCATGATTGAATCATGAATCATGAATTGAATCATGAATTGAATCATGAATCATGAATCATGAATTATGAATCATGAATTGAATCATGAATCATGAATTGAATCATGAATCATGATTTGAATCATGAATTTAATCATGAATCATGAATCATGAATCATGAATTATGAATAGAATCATTAATCATGAATCATGAATCATGAATCCAATCATGAATCATGAATTGAATCATGAATTGAATCATGAATCATGAATCAAATCATGAATCAAAAATTGAATCATGAATCATGAATTGAATTATGATTAATGAATCATATATCATAAATTAAATCATGAATTATAACTCATGACTCAAATCATGAATTGAATCATGAATCGAATCATGAATTGAATCATGAATCATGAATTGAATCATGAATCATGAATTGAATAATGAATCATGAATCATGAATCATGAATCATTAATCATGAATCATGAATTGAATCATGAATCATGAATTATGAATCATGAATTGAATCATGAATCATGATTCATGAATCACGAATCATGAATTGAATCATGAATTGAATCATAAGTCATGAATTGAATCATGAATTGAATAATTAATCATGAATCATGAATTGAATCATGAATCATGAATCATGAATTAAATCATGAATCAAGAATTATGAATCGAATCATGAATCATGAATTGAATCATGAATCATGAATTGAATCATGAATTATGAATCATGAATTGAATCATGAATCGAATCATGAATCATGAATTGAATCATGAATCATGAATCATGAATCATGAATTGAATCATGAATTATGAAATATATCATGAATCATGAATTGAATCATGAATCATGAATTATGAATCATGAATTGAATTATGAATCATGAATCATGAATCATGAATTGAATCATAAATCATAAATCGAATCATGAATCATGAATTGAATCATGAATCATGAATTGAATCATTAATCATGAATCATGAATCATGAATCATGAATCATGAATTGAATCATGAATCGAATCATGAATCATGAATTGAATCATGAATCATGAATCATGAATTGAAGCATGAATCATGAATCATGAATCGAATCATGAATTATGAATCATGAATCCTGAATCATGAATTGAATCATGAATTGAATCATGAATCCTGAATCATGAATTGAATCATGAATTGAATCATGAATCATGAATTGAATCATGAATTGAATCATGAATCATGAATCGAATCATTAATCAAGAATCATGAATTGAATCATCAATCATGAATCATGAATCGAATCAAGAATCATGAATCATGAATCGATTAATGAATCATGAATCATGAATTGAATCATCAATCATGAATCATGAATCGAATCAAGAATCATGAATCGAATCATGAATCATGAATCATGAATTGAATCATGAATTGAATCATGAATCATGAATCGAATCATGAATCATGAATTGGATCATGAATTGAATCATGAATCATGAATTGAATCATGAATTGAATCATGAATCATGAATTGAATCGAATCATGAATCATGAATTGAATCATGAATTGAATCATGAATCATGAATTGAATCATGAATTGAATCATGAATCATGAATTGAATCGAATCATGAATTGAATCATGAATTGAATCATGAATCATGAATTGAATCATGAATTGAATCATGAATCATGAATTGAATCATAAATCGAATCATGAATTGAATCATGAATCATGAATTGAATCATGAATCATAAATCATGAATGATGAATCATGAATCATGAATCATGAATTGAATCATGAATCATTAATTATGAATCATGAATTGAATCATGAATCATGATTCATGAATCACGAATCATGAATTGAATCATGAATTGAATCATAAATCATGAATTGAATCATAAATCATGAATCATGAATCATGAATCATAAATTGAATCATGAATCATGAATTGAATCATGAATTGAATCATTAATCATGAATCATGAATTGAATCATGAATCATGAATCATTAATTGAATCATGATTCATGAATCATGAATCATGAATCATGAAGTGAATCATGAATCATGAATCGAATCATGAATCATGAATTGAATCATGAATCATGAATTATGAATCATGAATTGAATCATGAATCGAATCATTTATTGAATCATGAATCATGAATCATGAATCATGAATCATGAATCATGAATTATGAATCATGGATTGAATCATGAATCATGAATTGAATCATGAATCATGATTTGAATCATGAATTGAATCATGAATCATGAATCATGAATAATGAATTGAATCATGAATCATGAATCATGAATCATAATTCATGAATTGAATCATAAATCATGAATCATGAATCATGAATCATAAATTGAATCATGAATCATGAATTGAATCATGAATTGAATCATTAATCATGAATCATGAATTGAAGCATGAATCATGTATCATGAATCGAATCATGAATCATGAATTATGAATCATGAATCCTGAATCATGAATTAAATCATGAATTGAATCATGAATCATGAATTGAATCATGAATTGAATCATGAATCATGAATTGAATCATAAATCGAATCATGAATTGGTTCTTGAATCATGAATTGAATCATGAATCATGAATCATGAATCATGAATTGAATCATGAATCATGAATTATGAATCATGAATTGAATCATGAATCATGAATTGAATCATGAATCATGAATCATGAATTATATCATGAATCATGAATTGAATCATGAATCATGAATTGAATCATGAATCATGAATTGAATCATGAATTGAATCATGAATCATGAATCATGAATTATGAATCATGAATTGAATCATGAATCATGAATTGAATCATGAATTGAATCATGAATCATGAATTGAATCATGAATTGGTTCTTGAATCATGAATTGAATCATGAATCATGAATCATGAATCATGAATTGAATCATGAATCATGAATTATGAATCATGAATTGAATCATGAATCATGAATTGAATCATGAATCATGAATCATGAATTATATCATGAATCATGAATTGAATCATGAATCATGAATTGAATCATGAATCATGAATTGAATCATGAATTGAATCATGAATCATGAATCATGAATTATGAATCATGAATTGAATCATGAATCATGAATTGAATCATGAATCATGATTTGAATAATGAATTTAATCATGAATCATGAATCATGAATCATGAATTATGAATTGAATCATTAATCATGAATCATGAATCATGAATTGAATCATGAATCATGAATCATGAATCCAATCATGAATCATGAATTGAATCATGAATTGAATCATGAATCATGAATCGAATCATGAATCATGAATTGAATCATGAATTGAATCATGAATCATGAATTGAATCATGAATTGAATCATGAATCATGAATTGAATCATAAATCGAATCATGAATTGAATCATGAATCATGAATTGAATCATGAATCATAAATCATGAATGATGAATCATGAATCATGAATCATGAATTGAATCATGAATCATTAATTATGAATCATGAATTGAATCATGAATCATGATTCATGAATCACGAATCATGAATTGAATCATGAATTGAATCATAAATCATGAATTGAATCATAAATCATGAATCATGAATCATGAATCATAAATTGAATCATGAATCATGAATTGAATCATTAATCATGAATCATGAATTGAATCATGAATCATGAATCATTAATTGAATCATGATTCATGAATCATGAATCATGAATCATGAAGTGAATCATGAATCATGAATCGAATCATGAATCATGAATTGAATCATGAATCATGAATTATGAATCATGAATTGAATCATGAATCGAATCATTTATTGAATCATGAATCATGAATCATGAATCATGAATTATGAATCATGGATTGAATCATGAATCATGAATTGAATCATGAATCATGATTTGAATCATGAATTGAATCATGAATCATGAATCATGAATCATGAATAATGAATTGAATCATGAATCATGAATCATGAATCATAATTCATGAATTGAATCATAAATCATGAATCATGAATCATGAATCATAAATTGAATCATGAATCATGAATTGAATCATGAATTGAATCATTAATCATGAATCATGAATTGAATCATGAATCATGAATCATGAATTGAATCATGAATCATGAATTGAACCATAAATTTGATTCATGAATCATGAATCGAATCATGAATCATGAATTGAATCATGAATCATTAATCATGAATTGAATCATGTATCATGAATCGAATCATGAATTGAATCATGCATCATGAATTGAATCATGAATCGAATCATGAATCATGAATCATGAATTGAATCATGAATCATTAATTGAATCATGAATCATGAATCATGAATCATGAATTATGAATTGAATCATTAATCATGAATCATGAATCATGAATTGAATCATGAATCATGAATCATGAATCCAATAATGAATCATGAATTGAATCATGAATTGAATTATGAATCATGAATCATGAATCATGAATTGAATCATAAATCATAAATCGAATCATGAATCATGAATTGAATCATGAATCATGAATCATGAATTGAATCATTTATCATAAATCATGAATCATGATTCATGAATCATGAATTGAATCATGAATCATGAATCGAATCATGAATCATGAATTGAATCATGAATCATGAATCATGAATTGAAGCATGAATCATGTATCATGAATCGAATCATAAATTATGAATCATGAATCCTGAATCATGAATTGAATCATGAATTGAATCATGAATCATGAATTGAATCATGAATTGAATCATGAATCATGAATTGAATCATAAATCGAATCATGAATTGGTTCTTGAATCATGAATTGAATCATGAATCATGAATCATGAATCATGAATTGAATCATGAATCATGAATTATGAATCATGAATTGAATCATGAATCATGAATTGAATCATGAATCATGAATCATGAATTATATCATGAATCATGAATTGAATCATGAATCATGAATTGAATCATGAATCATGAATTGAATCATGAATTGAATCATGAATCATGAATAATGAATTATGAATCATGAATTGAATCATGAATCATGAATTGAATCATGAATCATGATTTGAATCATGAATTTAATCATGAATCATGAATCATGAATCATGAATTATGAATTGAATCATTAATCATGAATCATGAATCATGAATTGAATCATGAATCATGAATCATGAATCCAATCATGAATCATGAATTGAATCATGAATTGAATCATGATTTATGAATCGAATCATGAATCATGAATCATGAATTGAATCATGAATTGAATCATGAATCATGAATCGAATCATGAATCATAAATTGAATCATGAATCATGAATTGAATTATGATTAATGAATCATATATCATAAATTAAATCATGAATTATAACTCATGACTCAAATCATGAATTGAATCATGAATCGAATCATGAATTAAATCATGAATCATGAATTGAATCATGAATCATGAATTGAATAATGAATCATGAATCATGAATCATGAATCATGAATTGAATCATGAATCATGAATTATGAATCATAATTGAATCATGAATCATGATTCATGAATCACGAATCATGAATTAAATCATGAATTGAATCATAAGTCATGAATTGAATCATGAATTGAATAATTAATCATGAATCATGAATTGAATCATGAATCATGAATCATGAATTAAATCATGAATCAAGAATTATGAATCGAATCATGAATCATGAATTGAATCATGAATTATGAATCATGAATTGAATCATGAATCATGAATCGAATCATGAATCATGAATTGAATCATGAATCATGAATCATGAATCATGAATTGAATCATGAATTATGAAATATATCATGAATCATGAATTGAATCATGAATCATGAATTATGAATCATGAATTGAATTATGAATCATGAATCATGAATCATGAATTGAATCATAAATCATAAATCGAATCATGAATCATGAATTGAATCATGAATCATGAATCATGAATTGAATCATTAATCATGAATCATGAATCATGAATCATGAATTGAATCATGAATCATGAATCGAATCATGAATCATGAATTGAATCATGAATCATGAATCATGAATTGAAGCATGAATCATGAATCATGAATCGAATCATGAATTATGAATCATGAATCCTGAATCATGAATTGAATCATGAATTGAATCATGAATCCTGAATCATGAATTGAATCATGAATTGAATCATGAATCATGAATTGAATCATGAATTGAATCATGAATTGAATCATGAATCATGAATCGAATCATGAATCAAGAATCATGAATTGAATCATCAATCATGAATCATGAATCGAATCAAGAATCATGAATCATGAATCGATTAATGAATCATGAATCATGAATTGAATCATCAATCATGAATCATGAATCGAATCAAGAATCATGAATCATGAATCGAATCATGAATCATGAATTGAATCATGAATTGAATCATGAATCATGAATCGAATCATGAATCATGAATTGAATCATGAATTGAATCATGAATCATGAATTGAATCATGAATTGAATCATGAATCATGAATTGAATCGAATCATGAATCATGAATTGAATCATGAATTGAATCATGAATCATGAATTGAATCATGAATTGAATCATGAATCATGAATTGAATCATAAATCGAATCATGAATTGAATCATGAATCATGAATTGAATCATGAATCATAAATCATGAATGATGAATCATGAATCATGATCATGAATTGAATCATGAATCATTAATTATGAATCATGAATTGAATCATGAATCATGATTCATGAATCACGAATCATGAATTGAATCATGAATTGAATCATAAATCATGAATTGAATCATAAATCAAGAATCATGAATCATGAATCATAAATTGAATCATGAATCATGAATTGAATCATGAATTGAATCATTAATCATGAATCATGAATTGAATCATGAATCATGAATCATTAATTGAATCATGATTCATGAATCATGAATCATGAATCATGAAGTGAATCATGAATCATGAATCGAATCATGAATCATGAATTATGAATCATGAATCATGAATTATGAATCATGAATTGAATCATGAATCGAATCATTTATTGAATCATGAATCATGAATCATGAATCATGAATCATGAATTATGAATCATGGATTGAATCATGAATCATGAATTGAATCATGAATCATGATTTGAATCATGAATTGAATCATGAATCATGAATCATGAATCATGAATAATGAATTGAATCATGAATCATGAATCATGAATCATAATTCATGAATTGAATCATAAATCATGAATCATGAATCATGAATCATAAATTGAATCATGAATCATGAATTGAATCATGAATCATGAATCATGAATTGAATCATGAATCATGAATCATGAATTGAATCATGAATCATGAATTGAACCATAAATTTGAATCATGAATCATGAATCGAATCATGAATCATGAATTGAATCATGAATCATTAATCATGAATTGAATCATGTATCATGAATCGAATCATGAATTGAATCATGAATCATGAATTGAATCATGAATCGAATCATGAATCATGAATCATGAATTGAATCATGAATCATTAATTGAATCATGAATCATGAATCATGAATCATGAATTATGAATTGAATCATTAATCATGAATCATGAATCATGAATTGAATCATGAATCATGAATCATGAATCCAATCATGAATCATGAATTGAATCATGAATTGAATCATGAATCATGAATCGAATCATGAATCATGAATCATGAATTGAATCATGAATTGAATCATGAATCATGAATCCAATCATGAATCATGAATTGAATCATGAATCTTGAATTGAATTATGATTAATGAATCATATATCATAAATTAAATCATGAATTATAACTCATGACTCAAATCATGAATTGAATCATGAATCGAATCATGAATTGAATCATGAATCATGAATTGAATCATGAATCATGAATTGAATAATGAATCATGAATCATGAATCATGAATCATGAATCATGAATTGAATCATGAATCATGAATTATGAATCATGAATTGAATCATGAATCATGATTCATGAATCACGAATCATGAATTGAATCATGAATTGAATCATAAGTCATGAATTGAATCATGAATTGAATAATTAATCATGAATCATGAATTGAATCATGAATCATGAATCATGAATTAAATCATGAATCAAGAATTATGAATCGAATCATGAATCATGAATTGAATCATGAATTATGAATCATGAATTGAATCATGAATCATGAATCGAATCATGAATCATGAATTGAATCATGAATTATGAATCATGAATTGAATCATGATGATATCATGAATCACAAATCATGAATGAATCATGAATTGAATCATAAGTCATGAATTGAATAATACTCATGAATCTGATGAATCATATAAATCATGAATTAAATCATGAATCAAGAATTATGAATCGAATCATGAATCATGAATTGAATCATGAATCATGAATCGAATCATGAATCATGAATTGAATCATGAATCATGAATCATGAATCATGAATTGAATCATGAATCATGAAATATATCATAAATCATGAATTGAATCATGAATTATGAATTATGAATCATGAATTGAATTATGAATCATGAATCATGAATTGAATCATAAATCATAAATCGAATCATGAATCATGAATTGAATCATGAATCATGAATCATGAATTGAATCATTAATCATAAATCATGAATCATGATTCATGAATCATGAATTGAATCATGAATCATGAATCGAATCATGAATCATGAATTGAATCATGAATCATGAATCATGAATTGAAGCATGAATCATGTATCATGAATCGAATCATGAATTATGAATCATGAATCTTGAATCATGAATTGAATCATGAATTGAATAATGAATCATGAATTGAATCATGAATTGAATCATGAATCATGAATTGAATCATAAATCGAATCATGAATTGGTTCTTGAATCATGAATTGAATCATGAATCATGAATCATGAATTGAATCATGAATCATGAATTATGAATCATGAATTGAATCATGAATCATGAATTGAATCATGAATCATGATTTGAATCATGAATTTAATCATGAATCATGAATCATGAATCATGAATTATGAATTGAATCATTAATCATGAATCATGAATCATGAATTGAATCATGAATCATGAATCATGAATCCAATCATGAATCATGAATTGAATCATGAATTGAATCATGAATCATGAATTGAATCATGAATCATGAATCATGAATTGAATCATGAATTGAATCATGAATCATGAATCGAATCATGAATCATAAATTGAATCATGAATCATGAATTGAATTATGATTAATGAATCATATATCATAAATTAAATCATGAATTATAACTCATGACTCAAATCATGAATTGAATCATGAATCGAATCATGAATTGAATCATGAATCATGAATTGAATCATGAATCATGAATTGAATAATGAATCATGAATCATGAATCATGAATCATGAATTGAATCATGAATCATGAATTATGAATCATGAATTGAATCATGAATCATGAATCATGAATTGAATCATGAATCATGAATCATTAATTGAATCATGATTCATGAATCATGAATCATGAATCATGAAGTGAATCATGAATCATGAATCGAATCATGAATCCTGAATTGAATCATGAATCATGAATTATAAATCATGAATTGAATCATGAATCGAATCATTTATTGAATCATGAATCATGAATCATGAATCATGAATCATGAATTATGAATCATGGATTGAATCATGAATCATGAATTGAATCATGAATCATGATTTGAATCATGAATTGAATCATGAATCATGAATCATGAATCATGAATAATGAATTGAATCATGAATCATGAATCATGAATCATAATTCATGAATTGAATCATAAATCATGAATCATGAATCATGAATCATAAATTGAATCATGAATCATGAATTGAATCATGAATTGAATCATGAATCATGAATCATGAATTGAATCATGAATCATGAATCATGAATTGAATCATGAATCATGAATTGAACCATAAATTTGAATCATGAATCATGAATCGAATCATGAATCATGAATTGAATCATGAATCATTAATCATGAATTGAATCATGTATCATGAATCGAATCATGAATTGAATCATGAATCATGAATTGAATCATGAATCGAATCATGAATCATGAATTGAATCATGAATCATTAATTGAATCATGAATCATGAATCATGAATCATGAATTATGAATTGAATCATTAATCATGAATCATGAATCATGAATTGAATCATGAATCATGAATCATGAATCCAATCATGAATCATGAATTGAATCATGAATTGAATCATGAATCATGAATCGAATCATGAATCATGAATCATGAATTGAATCATGAATTGAATCATGAATCATGAATCCAATCATGAATCATGAATTGAATCATGAATCATGAATTGAATTATGAATAATGAATCATATATCATAAATTAAATCATGAATTATAACTCATGACTCAAATCATGAATTGAATCATGAATCGAATCATGAATTGAATCATGAATCATGAATTGAATCATGAATCATGAATTGAATAATGAATCATGAATCATGAATCATGAATCATGAATCATGAATTGAATCATGAATCATGAATTATGAATCATGAATTGAATCATGAATCATGATTCATGAATCATAAGTCATGAATTGAATCATGAATTGAATCATAAGTCATGAATTGAATCATGAATTGAATAATTAATCATGAATCATGAATTGAATCATGAATCATGAATCATGAATTAAATCATGAATCAAGAATTATGAATCGAATCATGAATCATGAATTGAATCATGAATTATGAATCATGAATTGAATCATGAATCATGAATCGAATCATGAATCATGAATTGAATCATGAATCATGAATTATGAATCATGAATTGTATCATGAATCATGATTCATGAATCACGAATCATGAATTGAATCATGAATTGAATCATAAGTCATGAATTGAATAATTAATCATGAATCATGAATTGAATCATGAATCATGAATCATGAATTAAATCATGAATCAAGAATTATGAATCGAATCATGAATCATGAATTGAATCATGAATTATGAATCATGAATTGAATCATGAATCATGAATCGAATCATGAATCATGAATTGAATCATGAATCATGAATCATGAATCAAGAATTGAATCATGAATCATGAAATATATCATAAATCATGAATTGAATCATGAATCATGAATTATGAATCATGAATTGAATTATGAATCATGAATCATGAATCATGAATTGAATCATAAATCATAAATCGAATCATGAATCATGAATTGAATCATGAATCATGAATCATGAATTGAATCATTAATCATAAATCATGAATCATGATTCATGAATCATGAATTGAATCATGAATCATGAATCGAATCATGAATCATGAATTGAATCATGAATCATGAATCATGAATTGAAGCATGAATCATGTATCATGAATCGAATCATGAATTATGAATCATGAATCCTGAATCATGAATTGAATCATGAATTGAATAATTAATCATGAATTGAATCATGAATTGAATCATGAATCATGAATTGAATCATAAATCGAATCATGAATTGGTTCTTGAATCATGAATTGAATCATGAATCATGAATCATGAATTGAATCATGAATCATGAATTATGAATCATGAATTGAATCATGAATCATGAATTGAATCATGAATCATGAATTATATCATGAATCATGAATTGAATCATGAATCATGAATTGAATCATGAATCATGAATTGAATCATGAATTGAATCATGAATCATGAATCATGAATTATGAATCATGAATTGCATCATGAATCATGAATTGAATCATGAATCATGAATTATATCATGAATCATGAATTGAATCATGAATCATGAATTGAATCATGAATCATGAATTGAATCATGAATTTAATCATGAATCATGAATCATGAATCATGAATTATGAATTGAATCATTAATCATGAATCATGAATCATGAATTGAATCATGAATGATGAATCATGAATCCAATCATGAATCATGAATTGAATCATGAATTGAATCATGAATCATGAATTGAATCATGAATCATGAATCATGAATTGAATCATGAATTGAATCATGAATCATGAATCGAATCATGAATCGAATCATGAATCATAAATTGAATCATGAATCATGAATTGAATTATGATTAATGAATCATATATCATAAATTAAATCATGAATTATAACTCATGACTCAAATCATGAATTGAATCACGAATCGAATCATGAATTGAATCATGAATCATGAATTGAATCATGAATCATGAATTGAATAATGAATCATGAATCATGAATCATGAATCATGAATCATGAATTGAATCATGAATCATGAATTATGAATCATGAATTGAATCATGAATCATGATTCATGAATCACGAATCATGAATTGAATCATGAATTGAATCATAAGTCATGAATTGAATCATGAATTGAATAATTAATCATGAATCATGAATTGAATCATGAATCATGAATTAAATCATGAATCAAGAATTATGAATCGAATCATGAATCATGAATTGAATCATGAATCATGAATCATGAATTAAATCATGAATCAAGAATTATGAATCGAATCATGAATCATGAATTGAATCATGAATTATGAATCATGAATTGAATCATGAATCATGAATCGAATCATGAATCATGAATTGAATCATGAATCATGAATCATGAATCATGAATTGAATCATGAATTATGAAATATATCATGAATCATGAATTGAATCATGAATCATGAATTATGAATCATGAATTGAATCATGAATCATGAATCATGAATCATGAATTGAATCATAAATCATAAATCGAATCATGAATCATGAATTGAATCATTAATCATGAATCATGAATCATGAATCATGAATCATGAATTGAATCATGAATCATGAATCGAATCATGAATCATGAATTGAATCATGAATCATGAATCATGAATTGAAGCATGAATCATGAATCATGAATCGAATCATGAATTATGAATCATGAATCCTGAATCATGAATTGAATCATGAATTGAATAATGAATCCTGAATCATGAATTGAATCATGAATTGAATCATGAATCATGAATTGAATCATGAATTGAATCATGAATTGAATCATGAATCATGAATCGAATCATGAATCAAGAATCATGAATTGAATCATCAATCATGAATCGAATCAAGAATCATGAATCATGAATCGATTAATGAATCATGAATCATGAATTGAATCATCAATCATGAATCATGAATCGAATCAAGAATCATGAATCATGAATCGAATCATGAATCATGAATCATGAATTGAATCATGAATTGAATCATGAATCATGAATCGAATCATGAATCATGAATTGAATCATGAATTGAATCATGAATCATGAATTGAATCATGAATTGAATCATGAATCATGAATTGAATCGAATCATGAATCATGAATTGAATCATGAATTGAATCATGAATCATGAATTGAATCATGAATTGAATCATGAATCATGAATTGAATCATAAATCGAATCATGAATTGAATCATGAATCATGAATTGAATCATGAATCATAAATCATAAATGATGAATCATGAATCATGAATCATGAATTGAATCATGAATCATTAATTATGAATCATGAATTGAATCATGAATCATGATTCATGAATCACGAATCATGAATTGAATCATGAATTGAATCATAAATCATGAATTGAATCATAAATCATGATTCATGAATCATGAATCATAAATTGAATCATGAATCATGAATTGAATCATGAATTGAATCATTAATCATGAATCATGAATTGAATCATGAATCATGAATCATTAATTGAATCATGATTCATGAATCATGAATCATGAAGTGAATCATGAATCATGAATCGAATCATGAATCATGAATTGAATCATGAATCATGAATTATGAATCATGAATTGAATCATGAATCGAATCATTTATTGAATCATGAATCATGAATCATGAATCATGAATCATGAATTATGAATCATGGATTGAATCATGAATCATGAATTGAATCATGAATCATGATTTGAATCATGAATTGAATCATGAATCATGAATCATAATTCATGAATTGAATCATAAATCATGAATCATGAATCATGAATCATAAATTGAATCATGAATCATGAATTGAATCATGAATTGAATCATTAATCATGAATCATGAATTGAATCATGAATCATGAATCGTGAATTGAATCATGAATCATGAATTGAACCATAAATTTGAATCATGAATCATGAATCGAATCATGAATCATGAATTGAATCATGAATCATTAATCATGAATTGAATCATGTATCATGAATCGAATCATGAATTGAATCATGAATCGAATCATGAATCATGAATCATGAATTGAATCATGAATCATTAATTGTATCATGAATCATGAATCATGAATCATGAATTATGAATTGAATCATTAATCATGAATCATGAATCATGAATTGAATCATGAATCATGAATCATGAATCCAATCATGAATCATGAATTGAATCATGAATTGAATCATGAATCGAATCATGAATCATGAATCATGAATTGAATCATGAATTGAATCATGAATCATGAATCCAATCATGAATCATGAATTGAATCATGAATCATGAATTGAATTATGATTAATGAATCATGAATTGAATCATGAATCATGAATTATGAATCATGAATTGAATCATGAATCATGATTCATGAATCACGAATCATGAATTGAATCATGAATTGAATCATAAGTCATGAATTGAATCATGAATTGAATAATTAATCATGAATCATGAATTGAATCATGAATCATGAATCATGAATTAAATCATGAATCAAGAATTATGAATCGAATCATGAATCATGAATTGAATCATGAATTATGAATCATGAATTGAATCATGAATCATGAATCGAATCATGAATCATGAATTGAATCATGAATCATGAATCATGAATCATGAATTGAATCATGAATCATGAAATATATCATGAATCATGAATTGAATCATGAATCATGAATTATGAATCATGAATTGAATTATGAATCATGAATCATGAATCATGAATTGAATCATAAATCATAAATCGAATCATGAATCATGAATTGAATCATGAATCATGAATCATGAATTGAATCATTAATCATAAATCATGAATCATGATTCATGAATCATGAATTGAATCATGAACCATGAATCGAATCATGAATCATGAATTGAATCATGAATCATGAATCATGAATTGAAGCATGAATCATGTATCATGAATCGAATCATGAATTATGAATCATGAATCCTGAATCATGAATTGAATCATGAATTGAATCATGAATCATGAATCATGAATCATGAATTGAAGCATGAATCATGAATTGAATCATAAATCGAATCATGAATTGGTTCTTGAATCATGAATTGAATCATGAATCATGAATCATGAATTGAATCATGAATCATGAATTATGAATCATGAATTGAATCATGAATCATGAATTATAAATCATGAATTGAATCATGAATCGAATCATTTATTGAATCATAAATCATGAATCATGAATCATGAATCATGAATTATGAATCATGGATTGAATCATGAATCATGAATTGAATCATGAATCATGATTTGAATCATGAATTGAATCATGAATCATGAATCATGAATCATGAATAATGAATTGAATCATGAATCATGAATCATGAATCAAAATTCATGAATTGAATCATAAATCATGAATCATGAATCATGAATCATAAATTGAATCATGAATCATGAATTGAATCATGAATTGAATCATGAAGAATGAATCATGAATTGAATCATGAATCATGAATCATGAATTGAATCATGAATCATGAATTGAACCATAAATTTGAATCATGAATCATGAATCGAATCATGAATCATGAATTGAATCATGAATCATTAATCATGAATTGAATCATGTATCATGAATCGAATCATGAATTGAATCATGAATCATGAATTGAATCATGAATCGAATCATGAATCATGAATCATGAATTGAATCATGAATCATTAATTGAATCATGAATCATGAATCATGAATCATGAATTATGAATTGAATCATTAATCATGAATCATGAATCATGAATTGAATCATGAATCATGAATCATGAATCCAATCATGAATCATGAATTGAATCATGAATTGAATCATGAATCATGAATCGAATCATGAATCATGAATCATGAATTGAATCATGAATTGAATCATGAACCATGAATCGAATCATGAATCATGAATTGAATCATGAATCATGAATCATGAATTGAAGCATGAATCATGTATCATGAATCGAATCATGAATTATGAATCATGAATCCTGAATCATGAATTGAATCATGAATTGAATCATGAATCATGAATCATGAATCATGAATTGAAGCATGAATCATGAATTGAATCATAAATCGAATCATGAATTGGTTCTTGAATCATGAATTGAATCATGAATCATGAATCATGAATTGAATCATGAATCATGAATTATGAATCATGAATTGAATCATGAATCATGAATTATAAATCATGAATTGAATCATGAATCGAATCATTTATTGAATCATAAATCATGAATCATGAATCATGAATCATGAATTATGAATCATGGATTGAATCATGAATCATGAATTGAATCATGAATCATGATTTGAATCATGAATTGAATCATGAATCATGAATCATGAATCATGAATAATGAATTGAATCATGAATCATGAATCATGAATCAAAATTCATGAATTGAATCATAAATCATGAATCATGAATCATGAATCATAAATTGAATCATGAATCATGAATTGAATCATGAATTGAATCATGAATCATGAATCATGAATTGAATCATGAATCATGAATCATGAATTGAATCATGAATCATGAATTGAACCATAAATTTGAATCATGAATCATGAATCGAATCATGAATCATGAATTGAATCATGAATCATTAATCATGAATTGAATCATGTATCATGAATCGAATCATGAATTGAATCATGAATCATGAATTGAATCATGAATCGAATCATGAATCATGAATCATGAATTGAATCATGAATCATTAATTGAATCATGAATCATGAATCATGAATCATGAATTATGAATTGAATCATTAATCATGAATCATGAATCATGAATTGAATCATGAATCATGAATCATGAATCCAATCATGAATCATGAATTGAATCATGAATTGAATCATGAATCATGAATCGAATCATGAATCATGAATCATGAATTGAATCATGAATTGAATCATGAATCATGAATCCAATCATGAATCATGAATTGAATCATGAATCATGAATTGAATTATGATTAATGAATCATATATCATAAATTAAATCATGAATTATAACTCATGACTCAAATCATGAATTGAATCATGAATCGAATCATGAATTGAATCATGAATCATGAATTGAATCATGAATCATGAATTGAATAATGAATCATGAATCATGAATCATGAATCATGAATCATGAATTGAATCATGAATCATGAATTATGAATCATGAATTGAATCATTTATCATGATTCATGAATCATAAGTCATGAATTGAATCATGAATTGAATCATAAGAAATGAATTGAATCATGAATTGAATAATTAATCATGAATCATGAATTGAATCATGAATCATGAATCATGAATTAAATCATGAATCAAGAATTATGAATCGAATCATGAATCATGAATTGAATCATGAATTATGAATCATGAATTGAATCATGAATCATGAATCGAATCATGAATCATGAATTGAATCATGAATCATGAATTATGAATCATGAATTGAATCATGAATCATGATTCATGAATCACGAATCATGAATTGAATCATGAATTGAATCATAAGTCATGAATTGAATAATTAATCATGAATCATGAATTGAATCATGAATCATGAATCATGAATTAAATCATGAATCAAGAATTATGAATCGAATCATGAATCATGAATTGAATCATGAATTATGAATCATGAATTGAATCATGAATCATGAATCGAATCATGAATCATGAATTGAATCATGAATCATGAATTATGAATCATGAATTGAATCATGAATCATGAATTGAATCATGAATCATGATTTGAATCATGAATTTAATCATGAATCATGAATCATGAATCATGAATTATGAATTGAATCATTAATCATGAATCATGAATCATGAATTGAATCATGAATCATGAATCATGAATCCAATCATGAATCATGAATTGAATCATGAATTGAATCATGAATCATGAATTGAATCATGAATCATGAATCATGAATTGAATCATGAATTGAATCATGAATCATGAATCGAATCATGAATCATAAATTGAATCATGAATCATGAATTGAATTATGATTAATGAATCATATATCATAAATTAAATCATGAATTATAACTCATGACTCAAATCATGAATTGAATCATGAATCGAATCATGAATTGAATCATGAATCATGAATTGAATCATGAATCATGAATTGAATAATGAATCATGAATCATGAATCATGAATCATGAATTGAATCATGAATCATGAATTATGAATCATGAATTGAATCATGAATCATGAATCATGAATTGAATCATGAATCATGAATCATTAATTGAATCATGATTCATGAATCATGAATCATGAATCATGAAGTGAATCATGAATCATGAATCGAATCATGAATCCTGAATTGAATCATGAATCATGAATTATAAATCATGAATTGAATCATGAATCGAATCATTTATTGAATCATGAATCATGAATCATGAATCATGAATTATGAATCATGGATTGAATCATGAATCATGAATTGAATCATGAATCATGATTTGAATCATGAATTGAATCATGAATCATGAATCATGAATCATGAATAATGAATTGAATCATGAATCATGAATCATGAATCATAATTCATGAATTGAATCATAAATCATGAATCATGAATCATGAATCATAAATTGAATCATGAATCATGAATTGAATCATGAATTGAATCATGAATCATGAATCATGAATTGAATCATGAATCATGAATCATGAATTGAATCATGAATCATGAATTGAACCATAAATTTGAATCATGAATCATGAATCGAATCATGAATCATGAATTGAATCATGAATCATTAATCATGAATTGAATCATGTATCATGAATCGAATCATGAATTGAATCATGAATCATGAATTGAATCATGAATCGAATCATGAATCATGAATCATGAATTGAATCATGAATCATTAATTGAATCATGAATCATGAATCATGAATCATGAATTATGAATTGAATCATTAATCATGAATCATGAATCATGAATTGAATCATGAATCATGAATCATGAATCCAATCATGAATCATGAATTGAATCATGAATTGAATCATGAATCATGAATCGAATCATGAATCATGAATCATGAATTGAATCATGAATTGAATCATGAATCATGAATCCAATCATGAATCATGAATTGAATCATGAATCATGAATTGAATTATGATTAATGAATCATATATCATAAATTAAATCATGAATTATAACTCATGACTCAAATCATGAATTGAATCATGAATCGAATCATGAATTGAATCATGAATCATGAATTGAATCATGAATCATGAATTGAATAATGAATCATGAATCATGAATCATGAATCATGAATCATGAATTGAATCATGAATCATGAATTATGAATCATGAATTGAATCATGAATCATGATTCATGAATCATAAGTCATGAATTGAATCATGAATTGAATCATAAGTCATGAATTGAATCATGAATTGAATAATTAATCATGAATCATGAATTGAATCATGAATCATGAATCATGAATTAAATCATGAATCAAGAATTATGAATCGAATCATGAATCATGAATTGAATCATGAATTATGAATCATGAATTGAATCATGAATCATGAATCGAATCATGAATCATGAATTGAATCATGAATCATGAATTATGAATCATGAATTGTATCATGAATCATGATTCATGAATCACGAATCATGAATTGAATCATGAATTGAATCATAAGTCATGAATTGAATAATTAATCATGAATCATGAATTGAATCATGAATCATGAATCATGAATTAAATCATGAATCAAGAATTATGAATCGAATCATGAATCATGAATTGAATCATGAATTATGAATCATGAATTGAATCATGAATCATGAATCGAATCATGAATCATGAATTGAATCATGAATCATGAATCATGAATCAAGAATTGAATCATGAATCATGAAATATATCATAAATCATGAATTGAATCATGAATCATGAATTATGAATCATGAATTGAATTATGAATCATGAATCATGAATCATGAATTGAATCATAAATCATAAATCGAATCATGAATCATGAATTGAATCATGAATCATGAATCATGAATTGAATCATTAATCATAAATCATGAATCATGATTCATGAATCATGAATTGAATCATGAATCATGAATCGAATCATGAATCATGAATTGAATCATGAATCATGAATCATGAATTGAAGCATGAATCATGTATCATGAATCGAATCATGAATTATGAATCATGAATCCTGAATCATGAATTGAATCATGAATTGAATAATTAATCATGAATTGAATCATGAATTGAATCATGAATCATGAATTGAATCATAAATCGAATCATGAATTGGTTCTTGAATCATGAATTGAATCATGAATCATGAATCATGAATTGAATCATGAATCATGAATTATGAATCATGAATTGAATCAATGAATCATAATTGAATCATGAATCATGAATTATATCATGAATCATGAATTGAATCATGAATCATGAATTGAATCATGAATCATGAATTGAATCATGAATTGAATCATGAATCATGAATCATGAATTATGAATCATGAATTGAATCATGAATCATGAATTGAATCATGAATCATGAATTATATCATGAATCATGAATTGAATCATGAATCATGAATTGAATCATGAATCATGAATTGAATCATGAATTTAATCATGAATCATGAATCATGAATCATGAATTATGAATTGAATCATTAATCATGAATCATGAATCATGAATTGAATCATGAATGATGAATCATGAATCCAATCATGAATCATGAATTGAATCATGAATATGAATCATGAATCATGAATTGAATCATGAATCATGAATCATGAATTGAATCATGAATTGAATCATGAATCATGAATCGAATCATGAATCGAATCATGAATCATAAATTGAATCATGAATCATGAATTGAATTATGATTAATGAATCATATATCATAAATTAAATCATGAATTATAACTCATGACTCAAATCATGAATTGAATCACGAATCGAATCATGAATTGAATCATGAATCATGAATTGAATCATGAATCATGAATTGAATAATGAATCATGAATCATGAATCATGAATCATGAATCATGAATTGAATCATGAATCATGAATTATGAATCATGAATTGAATCATGAATCATGATTCATGAATCACGAATCATGAATTGAATCATGAATTGAATCATAAGTCATGAATTGAATCATGAATTGAATAATTAATCATGAATCATGAATTGAATCATGAATCATGAATTAAATCATGAATCAAGAATTATGAATCGAATCATGAATCATGAATTGAATCATGAATCATGAATCATGAATTAAATCATGAATCAAGAATTATGAATCGAATCATGAATCATGAATTGAATCATGAATTATGAATCATGAATTGAATCATGAATCATGAATCGAATCATGAATCATGAATTGAATCATGAATCATGAATCATGAATCATGAATTGAATCATGAATTATGAAATATATCATGAATCATGAATTGAATCATGAATCATGAATTATGAATCATGAATTGAATTATGAATCATGAATCATGAATCATGAATTGAATCATAAATCATAAATCGAATCATGAATCATGAATTGAATCATGAATCATGAATCATGAATTGAATCATTAATCATGAATCATGAATCATGAATCATGAATCATGAATTGAATCATGAATCATGAATCGAATCATGAATCATGAATTGAATCATGAATCATGAATCATGAATTGAAGCATGAATCATGAATCATGAATCGAATCATGAATTATGAATCATGAATCCTGAATCATGAATTGAATCATGAATTGAATAATGAATCCTGAATCATGAATTGAATCATGAATTGAATCATGAATTGAATCATGAATCATGAATCGAATCATGAATCAAGAATCATGAATTGAATCATCAATCATGAATCGAATCAAGAATCATGAATCATGAATCGATTAATGAATCATGAATCATGAATTGAATCATCAATCATGAATCATGAATCGAATCAAGAATCATGAATCATGAATCGAATCATGAATCATGAATCATGAATTGAATCATGAATTGAATCATGAATCATGAATCGAATCATGAATCATGAATTGAATCATGAATTGAATCATGAATCATGAATTGAATCATGAATTGAATCATGAATCATGAATTGAATCGAATCATGAATCATGAATTGAATCATGAATTGAATCATGAATCATGAATTGAATCATGAATTGAATCATGAATCATGAATTGAATCATAAATCGAATCATGAATTGAATCATGAATCATGAATTGAATCATGAATCATAAATCATAAATGATGAATCATGAATCATGAATCATGAATTGAATCATGAATCATTAATTATGAATCATGAATTGAATCATGAATCATGATTCATGAATCACGAATCATGAATTGAATCATGAATTGAATCATAAATCATGAATTGAATCATAAATCATGATTCATGAATCATGAATCATAAATTGAATCATGAATCATGAATTGAATCATGAATTGAATCATTAATCATGAATCATGAATTGAATCATGAATCATGAATCATTAATTGAATCATGATTCATGAATCATGAATCATGAAGTGAATCATGAATCATGAATCGAATCATGAATCATGAATTGAATCATGAATCATGAATTATGAATCATGAATTGAATCATGAATCGAATCATTTATTGAATCATGAATCATGAATCATGAATCATGAATCATGAATTATGAATCATGGATTGAATCATGAATCATGAATTGAATCATGAATCATGATTTGAATCATGAATTGAATCATGAATCATGAATCATAATTCATGAATTGAATCATAAATCATGAATCATGAATCATGAATCATAAATTGAATCATGAATCATGAATTGAATCATGAATTGAATCATTAATCATGAATCATGAATTGAATCATGAATCATGAATCGTGAATTGAATGAATCATGAATCATGAATTGAACCATAAATTTGAATCATGAATCATGAATCGAATCATGAATCATGAATTGAATCATGAATCATTAATCATGAATTGAATCATGTATCATGAATCGAATCATGAATTGAATCATGAATCGAATCATGAATCATGAATCATGAATTGAATCATGAATCATTAATTGTATCATGAATCATGAATCATGAATCATGAATTATGAATTGAATCATTAATCATGAATCATGAATCATGAATTGAATCATGAATCATGAATCATGAATCCAATCATGAATCATGAATTGAATCATGAATTGAATCATGAATCATGAATCGAATCATGAATCATGAATCATGAATTGAATCATGAATTGAATCATGAATCATGAATCCAATCATGAATCATGAATTGAATCATGAATCATGAATTGAATTATGATTAATGAATCATGAATTGAATCATGAATCATGAATTATGAATCATGAATTGAATCATGAATCATGATTCATGAATCACGAATCATGAATTGAATCATGAATTGAATCATAAGTCATGAATTGAATCATGAATTGAATAATTAATCATGAATCATGAATTGAATCATGAATCATGAATCATGAATCATGAATCAAGAATTATGAATCGAATCATGAATCATGAATTGAATCATGAATTATGAATCATGAATTGAATCATGAATCATGAATCGAATCATGAATCATGAATTGAATCATGAATCATGAATCATGAATCATGAATTGAATCATGAATCATGAAATATATCATGAATCATGAATTGAATCATGAATCATGAATTATGAATCATGAATTGAATTATGAATCATGAATCATGAATCATGAATTGAATCATAAATCATAAATCGAATCATGAATCATGAATTGAATCATGAATCATGAATCATGAATTGAATCATTAATCATAAATCATGAATCATGATTCATGAATCATGAATTGAATCATGAACCATGAATCGAATCATGAATCATGAATTGAATCATGAATCATGAATCATGAATTGAAGCATGAATCATGTATCATGAATCGAATCATGAATTATGAATCATGAATCCTGAATCATGAATTGAATCATGAATTGAATCATGAATCATGAATCATGAATCATGAATTGAAGCATGAATCATGAATTGAATCATAAATCGAATCATGAATTGGTTCTTGAATCATGAATTGAATCATGAATCATGAATCATGAATTGAATCATGAATCATGAATTGAACCATAAATTTGAATCATGAATCATGAATCGAATCATGAATCATGAATTGAATCATGAATCATTAATCATGAATTGAATCATGTATCATGAATCGAATCATGAATTGAATCATGAATCGAATCATGAATCATGAATCATGAATTGAATCATGAATCATTAATTGTATCATGAATCATGAATCATGAATCATGAATTATGAATTGAATCATTAATCATGAATCATGAATCATGAATTGAATCATGAATCATGAATCATGAATCCAATCATGAATCATGAATTGAATCATGAATTGAATCATGAATCATGAATCGAATCATGAATCATGAATCATGAATTGAATCATGAATTGAATCATGAATCATGAATCCAATCATGAATCATGAATTGAATCATGAATCATGAATTGAATTATGATTAATGAATCATGAATTGAATCATGAATCATGAATTATGAATCATGAATTGAATCATGAATCATGATTCATGAATCACGAATCATGAATTGAATCATGAATTGAATCATAAGTCATGAATTGAATCATGAATTGAATAATTAATCATGAATCATGAATTGAATCATGAATCATGAATCATGAATTAAATCATGAATCAAGAATTATGAATCGAATCATGAATCATGAATTGAATCATGAATTATGAATCATGAATTGAATCATGAATCATGAATCGAATCATGAATCATGAATTGAATCATGAATCATGAATCATGAATCATGAATTGAATCATGAATCATGAAATATATCATGAATCATGAATTGAATCATGAATCATGAATTATGAATCATGAATTGAATTATGAATCATGAATCATGAATCATGAATTGAATCATAAATCATAAATCGAATCATGAATCATGAATTGAATCATGAATCATGAATCATGAATTGAATCATTAATCATAAATCATGAATCATGATTCATGAATCATGAATTGAATCATGAACCATGAATCGAATCATGAATCATGAATTGAATCATGAATCATGAATCATGAATTGAAGCATGAATCATGTATCATGAATCGAATCATGAATTATGAATCATGAATCCTGAATCATGAATTGAATCATGAATTGAATCATGAATCATGAATCATGAATCATGAATTGAAGCATGAATCATGAATTGAATCATAAATCGAATCATGAATTGGTTCTTGAATCATGAATTGAATCATGAATCATGAATCATGAATTGAATCATGAATCATGAATTATGAATCATGAATTGAATCATGAATCATGAATTATAAATCATGAATTGAATCATGAATCGAATCATTTATTGAATCATAAATCATGAATCATGAATCATGAATCATGAATTATGAATCATGGATTGAATCATGAATCATGAATTGAATCATGAATCATGATTTGAATCATGAATTGAATCATGAATCATGAATCATGAATCATGAATAATGAATTGAATCATGAATCATGAATCATGAATCATAATTCATGAATTGAATCATAAATCATGAATCATGAATCATGAATCATAAATTGAATCATGAATCATGAATTGAATCATGAATTGAATCATGAATCATGAATCATGAATTGAATCATGAATCATGAATCATGAATTGAATCATGAATCATGAATTGAACCATAAATTTGAATCATGAATCATGAATCGAATCATGAATCATGAATTGAATCATGAATCATTAATCATGAATTGAATCATGTATCATGAATCGAATCATGAATTGAATCATGAATCATGAATTGAATCATGAATCGAATCATGAATCATGAATCATGAATTGAATCATGAATCATTAATTGAATCATGAATCATGAATCATGAATCATGAATTATGAATTGAATCATTAATCATGAATCATGAATCATGAATTGAATCATGAATCATAAATCATGAATCCAATCATGAATCATGAATTGAATCATGAATTGAATCATGAATCATGAATCGAATCATGAATCATGAATCATGAATTGAATCATGAATTGAATCATGAATCATGAATCCAATCATGAATCATGAATTGAATCATGAATCATGAATTGAATTATGATTAATGAATCATATATCATAAATTAAATCATGAATTATAACTCATGACTCAAATCATGAATTGAATCATGAATCGAATCATGAATTGAATCATGAATCATGAATTGAATCATGAATCATGAATTGAATAATGAATCATGAATCATGAATCATGAATCATGAATCATGAATTGAATCATGAATCATGAATTATGAATCATGAATTGAATCATGAATCATGATTCATGAATCATAAGTCATGAATTGAATCATGAATTGAATCATAAGTAATGAATTGAATCATGAATTGAATAATTAATCATGAATCATGAATTGAATCATGAATCATGAATCATGAATTAAATCATGAATCAAGAATTATGAATCGAATCATGAATCATGAATTGAATCATGAATTATGAATCATGAATTGAATCATGAATCATGAATCGAATCATGAATCATGAATTGAATCATGAATCATGAATTATGAATCATGAATTGAATCATGAATCATGATTCATGAATCACGAATCATGAATTGAATCATGAATTGAATCATAAGTCATGAATTGAATAATTAATCATGAATCATGAATTGAATCATGAATCATGAATCATGAATTAAATCATGAATCAAGAATTATGAATCGAATCATGAATCATGAATTGAATCATGAATTATGAATCATGAATTGAATCATGAATCATGAATCGAATCATGAATCATGAATTGAATCATGAATCATGAATCATGAATCATGAGTTGAATCATGAATCATGAAATATATCATAAATCATGAATTGAATCATGAATCATGAATTATGAATCATGAATTGAATTATGAATCATGAATCATGAATCATGAATTGAATCATAAATCATAAATCGAATCATGAATCATGAATTGAATCATGAATCATGAATTGAATCATTAATCATAAATCATGAATCATGATTCATGAATCATGAATTGAATCATGAATCATGAATCGAATCATGAATCATGAATTAAATCATGAATCATGAATCATGAATTGAAGCATGAATCATGTATCATGAATCGAATCATGAATTATGAATCATGAATCCTGAATCATGAATTGAATCATGAATTGAATAATTAATCATGAATTGAATCATGAATTGAATCATGAATCATGAATTGAATCATAAATCGAATCATGAATTGGTTCTTGAATCATGAATTGAATCATGAATCATGAATCATGAATTGAATCATGAATCATGAATTATGAATCATGAATTGAATCATGAATCATGAATTGAATCATGAATCATGAATTATATCATGAATCATGAATTGAATCATGAATCATGAATTGAATCATGAATCATGAATTGAATCATGAATTGAATCATGAATCATGAATCATGAATTATGAATCATGAATTGAATCATGAATCATGAATTGAATCATGAATCATGAATTATATCATGAATCATGAATTGAATCATGAATCATGAATTGAATCATGAATCATGAATTGAATCATGAATTTAATCATGAATCATGAATCATGAATTATGAATTGAATCATTAATCATGAATCATGAATCATGAATTGAATCATGAATCATGAATCATGAATCCAATCATGAATCATGAATTGAATCATGAATTGAATCATGAATCATGAATTGAATCATGAATCATGAATCATGAATTGAATCATGAATTGAATCATGAATCATGAATCGAATCATGAATCATAAATTGAATCATGAATCATGAATTGAATTATGATTAATGAATCATATATCATAAATTAAATCATGAATTATAACTCATGACTCAAATCATGAATTGAATCATGAATCGAATCATGAATTGAATCATGAATCATGAATTGAATCATGAATCATGAATTGAATAATGAATCATGAATCATGAATCATGAATCATGAATTGAATCATGAATCATGAATTATGAATCATGAATTGAATCATGAATCATGATTCATGAATCACGAATCATGAATTGAATCATGAATTGAATCATAACTCATGAATTGAATCATGAATTGAATAATTAATCATGAATCATGAATTGAATCATGAATCATGAATTAAATCATGAATCAAGAATTATGAATCGAATCATGAATCATGAATTGAATCATGAATCATGAATCATGAATTAAATCATGAATCAAGAATTATGAATCGAATCATGAATCATGAATTGAATCATGAATTATGAATCATGAATTGAATCATGAATCATGAATCGAATCATGAATCATGAATTGAATCATGAATCATGAATCATGAATCATGAATTGAATCATGAATTATGAAATATATCATGAATCATGAATTGAATCATGAATCATGAATTATGAATCATGAATTGAATTATGAATCATGAATCATGAATCATGAATTGAATCATAAATCATAAATCGAATCATGAATCATGAATTGAATCATGAATCATGAATCATGAATTGAATCATTAATCATGAATCATGAATCATGAATCATGAATCATGAATTGAATCATGAATCATGAATCGAATCATGAATCATGAATTGAATCATGAATCATGAATCATGAATTGAAGCATGAATCATGAATCATGAATCGAATCATGAATTATGAATCATGAATCCTGAATCATGAATTGAATCATGAATTGAATAATGAATCCTGAATCATGAATTGAATCATGAATTGAATCATGAATCATGAATTGAATCATGAATTGAATCATGAATTGAATCATGAATCATGAATCGAATCATGAATCAAGAATCATGAATTGAATCATCAATCATGAATCGAATCAAGAATCATGAATCATGAATCGATTAATGAATCATGAATCATGAATTGAATCATCAATCATGAATCATGAATCGAATCAAGAATCATGAATCATGAATCGAATCATGAATCATGAATCATAATTTGAATCATGAATTGAATCATGAATCATGAATCGAATCATGAATCATGAATTGAATCATGAATTGAATCATGAATCATGAATTGAATCATGAATTGAATCATGAATCATGAATTGAATCGAATCATGAATCATGAATTGAATCATGAATTGAATCATGAATCATGAATTGAATCATGAATTGAATCATGAATCATGAATTGAATCATAAATCGAATCATGAATTGAATCATGAATCATGAATTGAATCATGAATCATAAATCATAAATGATGAATCATGAATCATGAATTGAATCATGAATCATTAATTATGAATCATGAATTGAATCATGAATCATGATTCATGAATCACGAATCATGAATTGAATCATGAATTGAATCATAAATCATGAATTGAATCATAAATCATGATTCATGAATCATGAATCATAAATTGAATCATGAATCATGAATTGAATCATGAATTGAATCATTAATCATGAATCATGAATTGAATCATGAATCATGAATCATTAATTGAATCATGATTCATGAATCATGAATCATGAATCATGAAGTGAATCATGAATCATGAATCGAATCATGAATCATGAATTGAATCATGAATCATGAATTATGAATCATGAATTGAATCATGAATCGAATCATTTATTGAATCATGAATCATGAATCATGAATCATGAATCATGAATTATGAATCATGGATTGAATCATGAATCATGAATTGAATCATGAATCATGATTTGAATCATGAATTGAATCATGAATCATGAATCATGAATCATGAATAATGAATTGAATCATGAATCATGAATCATGAATCATAATTCATGAATTGAATCATAAATCATGAATCATGAATCATGAATCATAAATTGAATCATGAATCATGAATTGAATCATGAATTGAATCATTAATCATGAATCATGAATTGAATCATGAATCATGAATCGTGAATTGAATCATGAATCATGAATTGAACCATAAATTTGAATCATGAATCATGAATCGAATCATGAATCATGAATTGAATCATGAATCATTAATCATGAATTGAATCATGTATCATGAATCGAATCATGAATTGAATCATGAATCATGAATTGAATCATGAATCAAATCATGAATCATGAATCATGAATTGAATCATGAATCATTAATTTTATCATGAATCATGAATCATGAATCATGAATTATGAATTGAATCATTAATCATGAATCATGAATCATGAATTGAATCATGAATCATGAATCATGAATCCAATCATGAATCATGAATTGAATCATGAATTGAATCATGAATCATGAATCGAATCATGAATCATGAATCATGAATTGAATCATGAATTGAATCATGAATCATGAATCCAATCATGAATCATGAATTGAATCATGAATCATGAATTGAATTATGATTAATGAATCATGAATTGAATCATGAATCATGAATTATGAATCATGAATTGAATCATGAATCATGATTCATGAATCACGAATCATGAATTGAATCATGAATTGAATCATAAGTCATGAATTGAATCATGAATTGAATAATTAATCATGAATCATGAATTGAATCATGAATCATGAATCATGAATTAAATCATGAATCAAGAATTATGAATCGAATCATGAATCATGAATTGAATCATGAATTATGAATCATGAATTGAATCATGAATCATGAATCGAATCATGAATCATGAATTGAATCATGAATCATGAATCATGAATCATGAATTGAATCATGAATCATGAAATATATCATGAATCATGAATTGAATCATGAATCATGAATTATGAATCATGAATTGAATTATGAATCATGAATCATGAATCATGAATTGAATCATAAATCATAAATCGAATCATGAATCATGAATTGAATCATGAATCATGAATCATGAATTGAATCATTAATCATAAATCATGAATCATGATTCATGAATCATGAATTGAATCATGAACCATGAATCGAATCATGAATCATGAATTGAATCATGAATCATGAATCATGAATTGAAGCATGAATCATGTATCATGAATCGAATCATGAATTATGAATCATGAATCCTGAATCATGAATTGAATCATGAATGAATCATGAATCATGAATCATGAATCATGAATTGAAGCATGAATCATGAATTGAATCATAAATCGAATCATGAATTGGTTCTTGAATCATGAATTGAATCATGAATCATGAATCATGAATTGAATCATGAATCATGAATTATGAATCATGAATTGAATCATGAATCATGAATTGAATCATGAATCATGAATCATGAATTATATCATGAATCATGAATTGAATCATGAATCATGAATTGAATCATGAATCATGAATTGAATCATGAATTGAATCATGAATCATGAATCATGAATTATGAATCATGAATTGAATCATGAATCATGAATTGAATCATGAATCATGATTTGAATCATGAATTTAATCATGAATCATGAATCATGAATTATGAATTGAATCATTAATCATGAATCATGAATTGAATCATGAATCATGAATCATGAATCCAATCATGAATCATGAATTGAATCATGAATTGAATCATGAATCATGAATCGAATCATGAATCATGAATCATGAATTGAATCATGAATTGAATCATGAATCATGAATCGAATCATGAATCATGAATTGAATCATGAATCATGAATTGAATTATGATTAATGAATCATATATCATAAATTAAATCATGAATTATAACTCATGACTCAAATCATGAATTGAATCATGAATCGAATCATGAATTGAATCATGAATCATGAATTGAATCATGAATCATGAATTGAATAATGAATCATGAATCATGAATCATGAATCATGAATCATGAATTGAATCATGAATCATGAATTATGAATCATGAATTGAATCATGAATCATGATTCATGAATCATGAATCATGAATTGAATCATGAATTGAATCATAAGTCATGATCTGAATCATGAATTGAATAATTAATCATGAATCATGAATTGAATCATGAATCATGAATCATGAATTAAATCATGAATCAAGAATTATGAATCGAATCATGAATCATGAATTGAATCATGAATTATGAATCATGAATTGAATCATGAATCATGAATCGAATCATGAATCATGAATTGAATCATGAATCATGAATCATGAATCATGAATTGAATCATGAATTATGAAATTTATCATGAATCATGAATTGAATCATGAATCATGAATTATGAATCATGAATTGAATTATGAATCATGAATCATGAATCATGAATTGAATCATAAATCATAAATCGAATCATGAATCATGAATTGAATCATGAATCATGAATCATGAATTGAATCATTAATCATGAATCATGAATCATGAATCATGAATCATGAATTGAATCATAAATCATGAATCGAATCATGAATCATGAATTGAATCATGAATCATGAATCATGAATTGAAGCATGAATCATGAATCATGAATCGAATCATGAATTATGAATCATGAATCCTGAATCATGAATTGAATCATGAATTGAATCATGAATCCTGAATCATGAATTGAATCATGAATTGAATCATGAATCATGAATTGAATCATGAATTGAATCATGAATTGAATCATGAATCATGAATCGAATCATGAATCAAGAATCATGAATTGAATCATCAATCATGAACCATGAATCGAATCAAGAATCATGAATCATGAATCGATTAATGAATCATGAATCATGAATTGAATCATCAATCATGAATCATGAATCGAATCAAGAATCATGAATCATGAATCGAATCATGAATCATGAATCATGAATTGAATCATGAATTGAATCATGAATCATGAATCGAATCATGAATCATGAATTGAATCATGAATTGAATCATGAATCATGAATTGAATCATGAATTGAATCATGAATCATGAATTGAATCGAATCATGAATCATGAATTGAATCATGAATTGAATCATGAATTGAATCATGAATTGAATCATGAATCATGAATTGAATCATAAATCGAATCATGAATTGGTTCTTGAATCATGAATTGAATCATGAATCATGAATCATGAATTGAATCATGAATCATGAATTATGAATCATGAATTGAATCATGAATCATGAATTGAATCATGAATCATGATTTGAATCATGAATTTAATCATGAATCATGAATTTAATCATGAATCATGAATCATGAATTATGAATCATGAATTGAATCATGAATCATGAATTGAATCATGAATCATGATTTGAATCATGAATTTAATCATGAATCATGAATTTAATCATGAATCATGAATCATGAATCATGAATAATGAATTGAATCATGAATCATGAATCATAATTCATAAATTGAATCATGAATCATGAATCATAATTCATAAATTGAATCATGAATCATGAATTGAATCATGAATTGAATCATGAATCATGAATCATGAATCATGAATTATGAATCATGACTCAAATCATGAATTGAATCATAAATCGAATCATGAATTGAATGATGAATCATGAATTGAATCATGAATCATGAATTGAATCATGAATCATAAATCATGAATGATGAATCATGATTCATGAATCACGAATCATGAATTGAATCATGAATTGAATCATAAATCATGAATTGAATCATAAATCATGAATCATGAATCATGAATCATAAATTGAATCATGAATCATGAATTGAATCATGAATTGAATCATTAATCATGAATCATGAATTGAATCATGAATCATTAATTGAATCATGATTCATGAATCATAATTTATGAATCATGAAGTGAATCATGAATCATGAATCAAATCATGAATCATGAATTGAATCATGAATCATGAATTATGAATCATGAATCGAATCATTTATTGAATCATGAATCATGAATCATGAATCATGAATCATGAATTATGAATCATGGATTGAATCATGAATCATGGATTGAATCATGAATCATGAATTGAATCATGAATCATGATTTGAATCATGAATTGAATCATGAATCATTAATCATGAATTGAATCATGTATCATGAATCGAATCATGAATTGAATCATGAATCATGAATTGAATCATGAATCGAATCATGAATCATGAATCATGAATTGAATCATGAATCATTAATTGAATCATGAATCATGAATCATGAATAATGAATTATGAATTGAATCATTAATCATGAATCATGAATCATGAATTGAATCATGAATCATGAATCCAATCATGAATCATGAATTGAATCATGAATTGAATCATGAATCATGAATCGAATCATGAATCATGAATCGAATCATGAATCATGAATTGAATCATGAATCATGAATTATGAATCATGAATTGAATCATGAATCGAATCATTTATTGAATCATGAATCATGAATCATGAATTATGAATCATGGATTGAATCATGAATCATGAATTGAATCATGAATCATGATTTGAATCATGAATTGAATCATAAATCATGAATCATGAATCATGAATAATGAATTGAATCATGAATCATGAATCATTAATCATAATTCATGAATTGAATCATAAATCATGAATCATGAATCATAAATTGAATCATGAATCATGAATTGAATCATGAATTGAATCATTAATCATGAATCATGAATTGAATCATGAATCATGAATCATGAATTGAATCATGAATCATGAATTGAACCATAAATTTGAATCATGAATCATGAATCGAATCATGAATCATGAATTGAATCATGAATCATTAATCATGAATTGAATCATGTATCATGAATCGAATCATGAATTGAATCATGAATCATGAATTGAATCATGAATCGAATCATGAATCATGAATCATTAATTGAATCATGAATCATTAATTGAATCGTGAATCATGAATCATGAATCATGAATTATGAATTGAATCATTAATCATGAATCATGAATCATGAATTGAATCATGAATCATGAATCATGAATCCAATCATGAATCATGAATTGAATCATGAATTGAATCATGAATCATGAATCGAATCATGAATCATGAATCATGAATTGAATCATGAATTGAATCATGAATCATGAATCGAATCATGAATCATGAATTGAATCATGAATCATGAATTGAATTATGATTAATGAATCATATATCATAAATTAAATCATGAATTATAACTCATGACTCAAATCATGAATTGAATCATGAATCGAATCATGAATTGAATCATGAATCATGAATTGAATCATGAATCATGAATTGAATAATGAATCATGAATCATGAATCATGAATCATGAATCATGAATTGAATCATGAATCATGAATTATGAATCATGAATTGAATCATGAATCATGATTCATGAATCACGAATCATGAATTGAATCATGAATTGAATCATAAGTCATGAATTGAATCATGAATTGAATAATTAATCATGAATCATGAATTGATTCATGAATCATGAATCATGAATTAAATCATGAATCAAGAATTATGAATCGAATCATGAATCATGAATTGAATCATGAATTATGAATCATGAATTGAATCATGAATCATGAATCGAATCATGAATCATGAATTGAATCATGAATCATGAATCATGAATCATGAATTGAATCATGAATCATGAAATATATCATGAATCATGAATTGAATCATGAATCATGAATTATGAATCATGAATTGAATTATGAATCATGAATCATGAATCATGAATTGAATCATAAATCATAAATCGAATCATGAATCATGAATTGAATCATGAATCATGAATCATGAATTGAATCATTAATCATAAATCATGAATCATGATTCATGAATCATGAATTGAATCATGAATCATGAATTGGATCATGAATCATGAATCATGAATTGAAGCATGAATCATGTATCATGAATCGAATCATGAATCATGAATCATGAATTGAATCATGAATCATGAATCCAATCATGAATCATGAATTGAATCATGAATTGAATCATGAATCATGAATCGAATCATGAATCATGAATCGAATCATGAATCATGAATTGAATCATGAATCATGAATCATGAATTGAATCATGAATCATGAATCCAATCATGAATCATGAATTGAATCATGAATCGAATCATTTATTGAATCATGAATCATGAATCATGAATCATGAATCATGAATTATGAATCATGGATTGAATCATGAATCATGAATTGAATCATGAATCATGATTTGAATCATGAATTGAATCATAAATCATGAATCATGAATCATGAATAATGAATTGAATCATGAATCATGAATCATTAATCATAATTCATGAATTGAATCATAAATCATGAATCATGAATCATGAATCATAAATTGAATCATGAATCATGAATTGAATCATGAATTGAATCATTAATCATGAATCATGAATTGAATCATGAATCATGAATCATGAATTGAATCATGAATCATGAATTGAACCATAAATTTGAATCATGAATCATGAATCGAATCATGAATCATGAATTGAATCATGAATCATTAATCATGA
Organism: Mixophyes fleayi; assembly: GCF_038048845.1. Taxonomy (NCBI): domain Eukaryota; kingdom Metazoa; phylum Chordata; class Amphibia; order Anura; family Limnodynastidae; genus Mixophyes; species Mixophyes fleayi. The sequence continues at coordinate 99,217 of NW_027445987.1, forward strand.
ATTGAATCATGTATCATGAATCGAATCATGAATTGAATCATGAATCATGAATTGAATCATGAATCGAATCATGAATCATGAATCATGAATTGAATCATGAATCATTAATTGAATCGTGAATCATGAATCATGAATCATGAATTATGAATTGAATCATTAATCATGAATCATGAATCATGAATTGAATCATGAATCATGAATCATGAATCCAATCATGAATCATGAATTGAATCATGAATTGAATCATGAATCATGAATCGAATCATGAATCATGAATCATGAATTGAATCATGAATTGAATCATGAATCATGAATCGAATCATGAATCATGAATTGAATCATGAATCATGAATTGAATTATGATTAATGAATCATATATCATAAATTAAATCATGAATTATAACTCATGACTCAAATCATGAATTGAATCATGAATCGAATCATGAATTGAATCATGAATCATGAATTGAATCATGAATCATGAATTGAATAATGAATCATGAATCATGAATCATGAATCATGAATCATGAATTGAATCATGAATCATGAATTATGAATCATGAATTGAATCATGAATCATGATTCATGAATCACGAATCATGAATTGAATCATGAATTGAATCATAAGTCATGAATTGAATCATGAATTGAATAATTAATCATGAATCATGAATTGATTCATGAATCATGAATCATGAATTAAATCATGAATCAAGAATTATGAATCGAATCATGAATCATGAATTGAATCATGAATTATGAATCATGAATTGAATCATGAATCATGAATCGAATCATGAATCATGAATTGAATCATGAATCATGAATCATGAATCATGAATTGAATCATGAATCATGAAATATATCATGAATCATGAATTGAATCATGAATCATGAATTATGAATCATGAATTGAATTATGAATCATGAATCATGAATCATGAATTGAATCATAAATCATAAATCGAATCATGAATCATGAATTGAATCATGAATCATGAATCATGAATTGAATCATTAATCATAAATCATGAATCATGATTCATGAATCATGAATTGAATCATGAATCATGAATCGAATCATGAATCATGAATTGGATCATGAATCATGAATTGAAGCATGAATCATGTATCATGAATCGAATCATGAATTATGAATCATGAATCCTGAATCATGAATTGAATCATGAATTGAATCATGAATCATGAATTGAATCATGAATTGAATCATGAATCATGAATTGAATCATGAATCATGAATTGAATAATAAATCGAATCATGAATTGGTTCTTGAATCATGAATTGAATCATGAATCATGAATTGAATCATGAATCATGAATTATGAATCATGAATTGAATCATGAATCATGAATTGAATCATGAATCATGAATCATGAATTATATCATGAATCATGAATTGAATCATGAATCATGAATTGAATCATGAATCATGAATTGAATCATGAATTGAATCATAAATCATGAATCATGAATTATGAATCATGAATTGAATCATGAATCATGAATTGAATCATGAATCATGATTTGAATCATGAATTTAATCATGAATCATGAATCATGAATCATGAATAATGAATTGAATCATGAATCATGAATCATAATTCATAAATTGAATCATGAGTCATGAATCTTGAATTGAATCATGAATTAAACTATGAATCATGAATCAAGAATTGAATCATGAATCATGAATCATGAATCATGAATTGAATCATGAGTCATGAATCTTGAATTGAATCATGAATAAAATTATGAATCATGAATCAAGAATTGAATCATGAACCATGAATCAAATCATGAATCATGAATTGAATCATGAATCGAATCATGAATCATGAATCATGAATCATGAATTGAATAATGAATCATGAATAATGAATCGAATCATGAATCATGAATCATGAATTGAATCATGAATCATGAATCGAATCATGAATCATGAATTAAATAATGAATCATGAATCATGAGTCATGAATCATGAATTAAATAATGAATCATGAATCATGAGTCATGAGTCATGAATCATGAATCGAATCATGAATCATGAATCTTGAATCATGAATCATGAATTGAATCATGAATCATAAATCATGAATTGAATCATGAATCATGAATCATGAATCATGAATCATGAATCATGAATCATAAATCGAATCATGAATCATGAATTGAATCATGAATCGAATCATGAATCATGAATCATGAATTGAATCATGAATCATGAATTGAATCATGAATCGAATCATGAATCATGAATCATGAATTGAATCATGAATCATGAATCGAATCATGAATCATGAATCAAGAATCATGAATTGAATCATGAATCATGAATCGAATCATGAATCTTGAATCATGAATTGAATCATGAATCATGAATCAAGAATCATGAATTGAATCATGAATCATGAATCGAATCATGAATCTTGAATCATGAATTGAATCATGAATCATGAATCATGAATCATGAATTGAATAATGAATCATGAAACATGAATTGAATCATGAAACATGAATCGAATCATGAATCATGAGTAAAAAATCATGAATCGAATGATGAATCATGAATTGAATCATGAATCATGAATCATGAATTATGAATTGAATCATGAATCATGAATCATGTATTGAATCATGAATCATGAATCATGAATCATGATTCATGAATTGAATCATAAATCATGAATCATGAATCAAGAATCATAAATCGAATCATGAATCATGAATCAAATCATGAATCATGAATCATGAATTGAATCATAAATCATAAATCATGAATCGAATCATGAATCATGAATCATGAATCATGAATCATGAATCATGAATTGAATCATGAATTCATGAATCATGAATTGAATCATGAATCATGAATCATGAATCATGAATTGAATCATGAATCATGAATCATGAATTGAATCATGAATCATGAATCATGAATTGAATCATGAATCAAATCATGAATCATGAATTGAATCATGAATCATGAATCATAAATTGAAACATGAATCATGAATTGAATCATGAATCATGAATCATGAATTGAATCATGAATCATGAATCATGAATTGAATCATGAATCAAATCATTAATCATGAATTGAATCATGAATCATGAATCATAAATTGAAACATGAATCATGAATTGAATCATGAATCATGAATCATGAATCATGAATTGAATCATGAGTCATGAATCTTGAATTGAATCATGAATTAAACTATGAATCATGAATCAAGAATTGAATCATGAATCATGAATCATGAATCATGAATTGAATCATGAGTCATGAATCTTGAATTGAATCATGAATAAAATTATGAATCATGAATCAAGAATTGAATCATGAACCATGAATCAAATCATGAATCATGAATTGAATCATGAATCGAATCATGAATCATGAATCATGAATCATGAATTGAATAATGAATCATGAATAATGAATCGAATCATGAATCATGAGTCAAGAATCATGAATCGAATCATAAATCATGAATCATGAATCATAAATCATGAATCATGAATCGAATCATAAATCATGAATCATGAATCATAAATTGAATAATGAATCATGAATCATGAATCGAATCATGAATCATGAGTCAAGAATCATGAATCGAATCATGAATCATGAATCATGAATCATGAATCATGAATTGAATCATGAATCATGAATCATGAATTGAATCATGAATCATGAATCATGAATCATGAATCATGAATCATGAATTGAATCATGAATCATGAATCATGAATTGAATCATGAATCATGAATCTTGAATTAGGAATTATGAATTGAATCATGAATCATGAATTGAATCATGAATCATGAATCATGAATCATGAATCATGAATTATGAATCTTAAATCGAATCATGAATCATGAATCATGAATCGAATCATAAATCATGAATCGAATCATGAATTATGAATCATGAATTGAATCATGAATCATAAATTATGAATCATGAATCGAATCATGAATCATGAATCATGAATCATGAATCATGAATCATGAATCATAAATCGAATTATGAATCATGAATCATGAATCGAATCATGAATCATGAATCATGAATCATGAATTGAATCATGAATCATGAATCATGAAATATGAATTGAATCATCAATCATGAATCATATATTGGATCATGAATCTTGAATCATAAATCATGAATCATGAATTGAATCATGAATCATGAATCATGAATTGAATCATGAATCATGAATCATGAATCATGAATCATAAATCGAATCATGAATCATGAATTGAATCATGAATCATGAATCATGAATTGAATCATGAATCATGAATCATGAATTGAATCATGAATCATGAATCGAATCATGAATCATGAATCATGAATTGAATCATGAATCATGAATCATGAATCATGAATCATGAATTGAATCATGAATCATGAATCGAATCATGAATAATGAATTGAATCATGAATCGAATCATGAATCATGAATCATGAATTGTATCATGAATCATGAATCGAATCATGAATCTTGAATCATGAATTGAATCATGAATCGAATCATGAATCATGAATTGAATCATGAATTATGAATCATGAATCATGAATTGAATCATGAATCATGAATTGAATCATGAATCATGAATCATGAATCGAGTCATGAATCATGAATTCAATCATGAATCATGAATCGAATGATGAATCTTGAATCATGAATTGAATCATGAATCATGAATTATGAGTCATGGATTGAATAATGAATCATGAAACATGAATCAAATCATGAATCATGAGTAAAAAATCATCAATCGAATGATGAATCATGAATTGAATCATGAATCATGAATCATGAATTATGAATTGAATCATGAATCATGAATCATGTATTGAATCATGAATCATGAATCATGAATCATGAATCATGAATTGAATCATAAATCATGAATCATGAATCGAATCATGAATCATGAATCAAGAATCATAAATCGAATCATGAATCATGAATCGAATCATGAATCATGAATCATGAATTGAATCATAAATCATGAATCATGAATCATGAATTGAATCATGATTCATGAATCATGAAATATGAATTGAATCATGAATCATGAATCATGAATTGAATCATGAATCTTGAATCATGAATCATGAATCATGAATTGAATCATGAATCATGAATCATGAATTGAATCATGAATCATGAATTGAATCATGAATCGAATCATGAATCATGAATTGAACCATGAATCATGAATTGAATCATGAATCATGAATCGAATCATGAATCATGAATTGAATCATGAATCATGAATCATGAATTGAATCATGAATCATGAATCATGAATCATAAATCGAATCATGAATCATGAATTGAATCATTAATCGAATCATGAATCATGAATCATGAATTGAATCATGAATCATGAATCATGAATTGAATTATGAATCATGAATCGAATCATGAATCATGAATCATGAATTGAATCATGAATCATGAATCATGAATCATGAATCATGAATCATGAATTGAATCATGAATCTTGAATCATGAATTGAATCATGAATCATGAATTATGAGTCATGAATTGAATAATGAATCATGAAACATGAATCAAATCATGAATCATGAGTAAAAAATCATGAATCGAATGATGAATCATGAATTGAATCATGAATCATGAATCATGAATTGAATCATGAATCATGAATTGAATCATGAATCGAATCATGAATCATGAATTGAACCATGAATCATGAATTGAATCATGAATCATGAATCGAATCATGAATCATGAATCATGAATTGAATCATGAATCATGAATCATGAATTGAATCATGAATCATGAATCATGAATCATAAATCGAATCATGAATCATGAATTGAATCATTAATCGAATCATGAATCATGAATCATGAATTGAATCATGAATCATGAATCATGAATTGAATTATGAATCATGAATCGAATCATGAATCATGAATCATGAATTGAATCATGAATCATGAATCATGAATCATGAATCATGAATCATGAATTGAATCATGAATCTTGAATCATGAATTGAATCATGAATCATGAATTATGAGTCATGAATTGAATAATGAATCATGAAACATGAATCAAATCATGAATCATGAGTAAAAAATCATGAATCGAATGATGAATCATGAATTGAATCATGAATCATGAATCATGAATTATGAATTGAATCATGAATCATGAATCATGTATTGAATCATGAATCATGAATCATGAATCATAAATCATGAATTGAATCATAAATCATGAATCATGAATCGAATCATGAATCATGAATCAAGAATCATAAATCGAATCATGAATCATGAATCAAATCATGAATCATGAATCATGAATTGAATCATAAATCATGAATCATGAATCATGAATTGAATCATGATTCATGAATCATGAAATATGAATTGAATCATGAATCATGAATCATGAATTGAATCATGAATCTTGAATCATGAATCATGAATCATGAATTGAATCATGAATCATGAATCATGAATTGAATCATGAATCATGAATTGAATCATGAATCGAATCATGAATCATGAATTGAACCATGAATCATGAATTGAATCATGAATCATGAATCGAATCATGAATCATGAATCATGAATTGAATCATGAATCATGAATCATGAATTGAATCATGAATCATGAATCATGAATCATGAATCATAAATCGAATCATGAATCATGAATTGAATCATGAATCGAATCATGAATCATGAATCATGAATTGAATCATGAATCATGAATCATGAATTGAATCATGAATCATGAATCGAATCATGAATCATGAATCATGAATTGAATCATGAATCATGAATCATGAATCATGAATCATGAATTGAATCATGAATCATGAATCGAATCATGAATAATGAATTGAATCATGAATCGAATCATGAATCATGAATCATGAATTGTATCATGAATCATGAATCGAATCATGAATCTTGAATCATGAATTGAATCATGAATCGAATCATGAATTGAATCATGAATTATGAATCATGAATCATGAATTGAATCATGAATCATGAATTGAATCATGAATCATGAATCATGAATCGAATCATGAATCATGAATTCAATCATGAATCATGAATCGAATCATGAATCTTGAATCATGAATTGAATCATGAATCATGAATTATGAGTCATGAATTGAATAATGAATCATGAAACATGAATCAAATCATGAATCATGAGTAAAAAATCATGAATCGAATGATGAATCATGAATTGAATCATGAATCATGAATCATGAATTATGAATTGAATCATGAATCATGAATCATGTATTGAATCATGAATCATGAATCATGAATCATGAATCATGAATTGAATCATAAATCATGAATCATGAATCGAATCATGAATCATGAATCAAGAATCATAAATCGAATCATGAATCATGAATCGAATCATGAATCATGAATCATGAATTGAATCATAAATCATGAATCATGAATTGAATCATGATTCATGAATCTCGAAATATGAATTGAATCATGAATCATGAATTGAATCATGAATCTTGAATCATGAATCATGAATCATGAATTGAATCATGAATCATGAATCATGAATTGAATCATGAATCATGAATTGAATCATGAATCGAATCATGAATCATGAATTGAATCATGAATCATGAATTGAATCATGAATCATGAATCGAATCATGAATCATGAATCATGAATTGAATCATGAATCATGAATTGAATCATGAATTGAATCATGAATCATGAATCATGAATTGAATCATGAATCATGAATCGAATCATGATTCATGAATCATGAATTGAATCATGAATCATGAATCATGAATCATGAATCATGAATCATGAATCATGAATTGAATCATGAATCATGAATCGAATCATGAATAATGAATTGAATCATGAATCGAATCATGAATCATGAATCATGAATTGTATCATGAATCGAATCATGAATCATGAATTGAATCATGAATCGAATCATGAATCATGAATTGAAGCATGAATCTTGAATCATGAATCATGAATTGAATCATGAATCATGAATCGTGAATCATGAATTGAATCATGAATCATGAATCATGAATCGAATCATGAATCAAGAATCATGAATTGAATCATGAATCATGAATCGAATCATGAATCTTGAATCATGAATTGAATCATGAATCATGAATTGAATAATAAATCATGAAACATGAATCGAATCATGAATCATGAGTAAAAAATCATGAATCGAATGATAAATCATGAATTGAATCATGAATCATGAATCATGAATTATGAATTGAATCATGAATCGAATGATGAATCATGAATTGAATCATGAATCATGAATCATGAATTATGAATTGAATCATGAATCATGAATCATGTATTGAATCATGAATCATGAATCATGAATCATGAATTGAATCATAAATCATGAATCATGAATCGAATCATGAATCATGAATCAAGAATCATAAATCGAATCATGAATCATGAATCGAATCATGAATCATGAATTGAATCATAAATCATAAATCATGAATCGAATCATGAATCATGAATCATGAATTGAATCATGAATCATAAATCATGAATTGAATCATGAATCATGAATCATGAATCATGAATTGAATCATGAATCATGAATCATGAATTGAATCATGAATCATGAATTGAATCATGAATCGAATCATGAATCATGAATTGAATCATGAATCATGAATCATAAATTGAAACATGAATCATGAATTTAATCATGAATCATGAATCATGAATCATGAAATGAATCATGAATCATGAATTGAATCATGAATCATGAATCTTGAATTATGAATTATGAATTGAATCATGAATCATGAATTGAATCATGAATCATGAATCATGAATTATGAATCTTAAATCATGAATTGAATCATAAATCATGAATCATGAATCGAATCATGAATCATGAATCAAGAATCATAAATCGAATCATGAATCATGAATCAAATCATGAATCATGAATCATGAATTGAATCATAAATCATGAATCATGAATCATGAATTGAATCATGATTCATGAATCATGAATTATGAATTGAATCATGAATCATGAATCATGTATTGAATCATGAATCATGAATCATGAATCATAAATCATGAATTGAATCATAAATCATGAATCATGAATCGAATCATGAATCATGAATCAAGAATCATAAATCGAATCATGAATCATGAATCAAATCATGAATCATGAATCATGAATTGAATCATAAATCATGAATCATGAATCATGAATTGAATCATGATTCATGAATCATGAAATATGAATTGAATCATGAATCATGAATCATGAATTGAATCATGAATCTTGAATCATGAATCATGAATCATGAATTGAATCATGAATCATGAATCATGAATTGAATCATGAATCATGAATTGAATCATGAATCGAATCATGAATCATGAATTGAACCATGAATCATGAATTGAATCATGAATCATGAATCGAATCATGAATCATGAATCATGAATTGAATCATGAATCATGAATCATGAATTGAATCATGAATCATGAATCATGAATCATGAATCATAAATCGAATCATGAATCATGAATTGAATCATGAATCGAATCATGAATCATGAATCATGAATTGAATCATGAATCATGAATCATGAATTGAATCATGAATCATGAATCGAATCATGAATCATGAATCATGAATTGAATCATGAATCATGAATCATGAATCATGAATCATGAATTGAATCATGAATCATGAATCGAATCATGAATAATGAATTGAATCATGAATCGAATCATGAATCATGAATCATGAATTGTATCATGAATCATGAATCGAATCATGAATCTTGAATCATGAATTGAATCATGAATCGAATCATGAATTGAATCATGAATTATGAATCATGAATCATGAATTGAATCATGAATCATGAATTGAATCATGAATCATGAATCATGAATCGAATCATGAATCATGAATTCAATCATGAATCATGAATCGAATCATGAATCTTGAATCATGAATTGAATCATGAATCATGAATTATGAGTCATGAATTGAATAATGAATCATGAAACATGAATCAAATCATGAATCATGAGTAAAAAATCATGAATCGAATGATGAATCATGAATTGAATCATGAATCATGAATCATGAATTATGAATTGAATCATGAATCATGAATCATGTATTGAATCATGAATCATGAATCATGAATCATGAATCATGAATTGAATCATAAATCATGAATCATGAATCGAATCATGAATCATGAATCAAGAATCATAAATCGAATCATGAATCATGAATCGAATCATGAATCATGAATCATGAATTGAATCATAAATCATGAATCATGAATTGAATCATGATTCATGAATCTCGAAATATGAATTGAATCATGAATCATGAATTGAATCATGAATCTTGAATCATGAATCATGAATCATGAATTGAATCATGAATCATGAATCATGAATTGAATCATGAATCATGAATTGAATCATGAATCGAATCATGAATCATGAATTGAATCATGAATCATGAATTGAATCATGAATCATGAATCGAATCATGAATCATGAATCATGAATTGAATCATGAATCATGAATTGAATCATGAATTGAATCATGAATCATGAATCATGAATTGAATCATGAATCATGAATCGAATCATGATTCATGAATCATGAATTGAATCATGAATCATGAATCATGAATCATGAATCATGAATCATGAATCATGAATTGAATCATGAATCATGAATCGAATCATGAATAATGAATTGAATCATGAATCGAATCATGAATCATGAATCATGAATTGTATCATGAATCGAATCATGAATCATGAATTGAATCATGAATCGAATCATGAATCATGAATTGAAGCATGAATCTTGAATCATGAATCATGAATTGAATCATGAATCATGAATCGTGAATCATGAATTGAATCATGAATCATGAATCATGAATCGAATCATGAATCAAGAATCATGAATTGAATCATGAATCATGAATCGAATCATGAATCTTGAATCATGAATTGAATCATGAATCATGAATTGAATAATAAATCATGAAACATGAATCGAATCATGAATCATGAGTAAAAAATCATGAATCGAATGATGAATCATGAATTGAATCATGAATCATGAATCATGAATTATGAATTGAATCATGAATCGAATGATGAATCATGAATTGAATCATGAATCATGAATCATGAATTATGAATTGAATCATGAATCATGAATCATGTATTGAATCATGAATCATGAATCATGAATCATGAATTGAATCATAAATCATGAATCATGAATCGAATCATGAATCATGAATCAAGAATCATAAATCGAATCATGAATCATGAATCGAATCATGAATCATGAATTGAATCATAAATCATAAATCATGAATCGAATCATGAATCATGAATCATGAATTGAATCATGAATCATAAATCATGAATTGAATCATGAATCATGAATCATGAATCATGAATTGAATCATGAATCATGAATCATGAATTGAATCATGAATCATGAATTGAATCATGAATCGAATCATGAATCATGAATTGAATCATGAATCATGAATCATAAATTGAAACATGAATCATGAATTTAATCATGAATCATGAATCATGAATCATGAAATGAATCATGAATCATGAATTGAATCATGAATCATGAATCTTGAATTATGAATTATGAATTGAATCATGAATCATGAATTGAATCATGAATCATGAATCATGAATTATGAATCTTAAATCGAATCATGAATCATGAATCATGAATCGAATCATAAATCATGAATCATGAATCATGAATCAAATCATGAATCATGAGTCAAGAATCATGAATCGAATCATGAATCATGAATCATGAATCATGAATCATGAATCATGAATTGAATCATGAATCATGAATCATGAATTGAATCATGAATCATGAATCATGAATTGAATCATGAATCATGAATCTTGAATTATGAATTATGAATTGAATCATGAATCATGAATTGAATCATGAATCATGAACCATGAATCATGAATCATGAATCATGAATTATGAATCTTAAATCGAATCATGAATCATGAATCGAATCATAAATCATGAATCGAATCATGAATCATGAATCATGAATTGAATCATGAATCATAAATCATGAATCATGAATCGAATCATGAATCATGAATCATGAATCGTGAATCATGAATCATAAATTGAATCATGAATCATGAATTGAATCATAAATCATGAATCATGAATCATGAATCATGAATCATGAATCATGAATCATAAATCGAATCATGAATCATGAATCATGAATCATGAATCATGAATCATGAATCATGAATCATAAATCGAATCATGAATCATGAATCATGAATCGAATCATGAATCATGAATCATGAATTGAATCATGAATCATGAATCATGAAATATGAATTGAATCATCAATCATGAATCATGAATTGAATCATGAATCTTGAATCATGAATCATGAATTGAATCATGAATCATAAATCATGAATTAAATCATGAATCATGAATCATGAATCATGAATCATGAATCATAAATCGAATCATGAATCATGAATTGAATCATGAATCGAATCATGAATCATGAATCATGAATTGAATCATGAATCATGAATCGAATCATGAATCATGAATCATGAATTAAATAATGAATCATGAATCATGAGTCATGAATCATGAATCATGAATCGAATCATGAATCATGAATCATGAATTGAATAATGAATCATGAATCATGAGTCATGAATCATGAATCATGAATTGAATCATGAATCATGAATCGAATCATGAATAATGAATTAAATCATGAATCAAATCATGAATCATGAATTGAATCATGAATCATGAATCGAATCATGAATCATGAATTGAATCATGAATCGAATCATGAATCATGAATTGAATCATGAATCATGAATTGAATCATGAATCATGAATCATGAATCATGAATTGAATCATGAATCATGAATCATGAATCATGAATTGAATCATGAATCATGAATCATGAATCAAATCATGAATCATAAATCAAGAATCATGAATTGAATGATGAATCATGAATCGAATCATGAATCTCGAATCATGAATTGAATCATGAATCATGAATCATGAATCATGAATCATGAATTGAATAATGAATCATGAATCATGAATCGAATCATGAATCATGAATCGTGAATCATGAATCATAAATTGAATCATGAATCATGAATTGAATCATAAATCATGAATCATGAATCATGAATCATGAATCATGAATCATGAATCATAAATCGAATCATGAATCATGAATCATGAATCGAATCATGAATCATGAATCATGAATCATGAATTGAATCATGAATCATGAATCATGAAATATGAATTGAATCATCAATCATGAATCATGAATTGAATCATGAATCTTGAATCATGAATCATGAATTGTATCATGAATCATAAATCATGAATTAAATCATGAATCATGAATCATGAATCATGAATCATGAATCATGAATCATAAATCGAATCATGAATCATGAATCATGAATTAAATAATGAATCATGAATCATGAGTCATGAATCATGAATCATGAATCGAATCATGAATCATGAATCATGAATTGAATAATGAATCATGAATCATGAGTCATGAATCATGAATCATGAATTGAATCATGAATCAAGAATCGAATCATGAATAATGAATTGAATCATGAATCAAATCATGAATCATGAATTGAATCATGAATCATGAATCGAATCATGTATCTTGAATCATGAATTGAATCATGAATCGAATCATGAATCATGAATTGAATCATGAATCATGAATCATGAATCATGAATTGAATCATGAATCATGAATCATGAATCATGAATTGAATCATGAATCATGAATCATGAATCGAATCATGAATCATAAATCAAGAATCATGAATTGAATGATGAATCATGAATCGAATCATGAATCTCGAATCATGAATTGAATCATGAATCATGAATCATGAATCATGAATCATGAGTAAAAAATCATGAATCGAATGATGAATCATGAATTGAATCATGAATCATGAATTGAATCATAAATCATGAATCATGAATCATGAATCATAAATCGAATCATGAATCATGAATCATGAATCGAATCATGAATCATGAATCATGAATCATGAATTGAATCATGAATCATGAATCATGAAATATGAATTGAATCATCAATCATGAATCATGAATTGAATCATGAATCTTGAATCATGAATCATGAATTGAATCATGAATCATAAATCATGAATTGAATCATGAATCAATTGATTCATGATTTAATTCATGAATCATGAATCATGAATCATGAATTGAATCATGAATCATGAATCATGAATCATGAATCATGAATTGAATCATGAATCATGAATCATGAATTGAATCATGAATCATGAATCTTGAATTATGAATTATGAATTGTATCATGAATCATGAATTGAATCATGAATCATGAATCATGAATCATGAATTATGAATCTTAAATTGAATCATGAATCATGAATCGAATCATAAATCATGAATCGAATCATAAATCATGAATCATGAATTGAATCATGAATCATAAATCATGAATCGAATCATGAATCATGAATCATGAATCGTGAATCATGAATCATAAATTGAATCATGAATCATGAATTGAATCATAAATCATGAATCATGAATCATGAATCATGAATCATGAATCATAAATCGAATCATGAATCATGAATCATGAATCGAATCATGAATCATGAATCATGAATCATGAATTGAATCATGAATCATGAATCATGAATCATGAATCGAATCATGAATCATGAATCATGAATCATGAATTGAATCATGAATCATGAATCATGAAATATGAATTGAATCATCAATCATGAATCATGAATTGAATCATGAATCTTGAATCATGAATCATGAATTGAATCATGAATCATAAATCATGATTTGAATCATGAATCATGAATCATGAATCATGAATCATGAATCATAAATCGAATCATGAATCATGAATTGAATCATGAATTGAATCATGAATCATGAATCATGAATTGAATCATGAATCATGAATCGAATCATGAATCATGGATCATGAATTAAATAATGAATCATGAATCATGAGTCATGAATCATGAATCATGAATCGAATCATGAATCATGAATCATGAATTGAATCATGAATCATGAATCATGAGTCATGAATCATGAATCATGAATTGAATCATGAATCATGAATCGAATCATGAATCTTGAATCATGAATTGAATCATGAATCGAATCATGAATCATGAATTGAATCATGAATCATGAATCATGAATCATGAATTGAATCATGAATCATGAATCATGAATCATGAATTGAATCATGAATCATGAATCATGAATCGAATCCTGAATCATGAATCAAGAATCATGAATTGAATCATGAATCATGAATCGAATCATGAATCTTGAATCATGAATTGAATCATGAATCATGATTCATGAATTGAATCATAAATCATGAATCATGAATCAAGAATCATAAAACGAATCATGAATCATGAATCAAATCATGAATCATGAATCATGAATTGAAGCATAAATCATAAATCATGAATCGAATCATGAATCATAAATCATGAATCATGAATCATGAATTGAATCATAAATCATAAATCATGAATTGAATCATGAATCATGAATCATGAATCATGAATCATGAATTATGAATCTTAAATCGAATCATGAATCATGAATCATGAATCGAATCATAAATCATGAATCATGAATCATGAATCAAATCATGAATCATGAGTCAAGAATCATGAATCGAATCATGAATCATGAATCATGAATCATGAATCATGAATCATGAATCATGAATTGAATCATGAATCATGAATCATGAATTGAATCATGAATCATGAATCATGAATCATGAATTGAATCATGAATCATGAATCATGAATTGAATCATGAATCATGATTCTTGAATTATGAATTATGAATTGAATCATGAATCATGAATTGAATCATGAATCATGAATCATGAATCATGAATCATGAATTATGAATCTTAAATCGAATCATGAATCATGAATCGAATCATAAATCATGAATCGAATCATGAATCATGAATCATGAATTGAATCATGAATCATAAATCATGAATCATGAATCGAATCATGAATCATGAATCATGAATCGTGAATCATGAATCATAAATTGAATCATGAATCATGAATTGAATCATAAATCATGAATCATGAATCATGAATCATGAATCATGAATCATCAATCATGAATCATGAATTGAATCATGTATCTTGAATCATGAATTATGAATTGAATCATGAATCATAAATCATGAATTGAATCATGAATCATGAATCATGAATCATGAATCATGAATCATAAATCGAATCATGAATCATGAATTGAATTATGAATTGAATCATGAATCATGAATCATGAATTGAATCATGAATCATGAATCGAATCATGAATCTTGAATCATGAATTAAATAATGAATCATGAATTGAATAATGAATCATGAATCATGAGTCATGAATCATGAATCATGAATTGAATCATGAATCATGAATCGAATCATGAATAATGAATTGAATCATGAATCGAATCATGAATCATGAATTGAATCATGAATCATGAATCGAATCATGAATCTTGAATCATGAATTGAATCATGAATCGAATCATGAATCATGAATTGAATCATGAATCATGAATCATGAATCATGAATTGAATCATGAATCATGAATCATGAATCATGAATTGAATCATGAATCATGAATCATGAATCGAATCATGAATCATGAATCAAGAATCATGAATTGAATCATGAATCATGAATCGAATCATGAATCTTGAATCATGAATTGAATCATGAATCATGAATCATGAATCATGAATTGAATAATGAATCATGAAACATGAATCGAATCATGAATCATGAGTAAAAAATCATGAATCGAATGATGAATCATGAATTGAATCATGAATCATGAATCATGAATTATGAATTGAATCATGAATCATGAATCATGTATTGAATCATGAATCATGAATCATGAATCATGATTCATGAATTGAATCATAAATCATGAATCATGAATCAAGAATCATAAATCGAATCATGAATCATGAATCAAATCATGAATCATGAATCATGAATTGAATCATAAATCATAAATCATGAATCGAATCATGAATCATGAATCATGAATCATGAATTATGAATCTTAAATCGAATCATGAATCATGAATCATGAATCGAATCATAAATCATGAATCATGAATCATGAATCGAATCATGAATCATGAATCATGATTATTGAATCATGAATCATGAATCATGAATTGAATCATGAATCATGAATCATGAATTGAATCATGAATCATGAATCATGAATCATGAATCATGAATTGAATCATGAATCATGAATCATGAATTGAATCATGAATCTTGAATTATGAATTATGAATTGTATCATGAATCATGAATTGAATCATGAATCATGAATCATGAATCATGAATCATGAATCATGAATTATGAATCTTAAATCGAATCAAGAATCATAAATCGAATCATAAATCATGAATCGAATCATGAATCATGAATCATGAATTGAATCATGAATCATAAATCATGAATCATGAATCGAATCATGAATCATGAATCATGAATCGTGAATCATGAATCATAAATCGAATCATGAATCATGAATTGAATCATGAATCGAATCATGAATCATGAATCATGAATTGAATCATGAATCATGAATTGAATCATGAATCATGAATCGAATCATGAATCATGAATCATGAATTAAATAATGAATCATGAATCATGAGTCATGAATCATGAATCATAAATCGAATCATGAATCATGAATCATGAATTGAATAATGAATCATGAATCATGAGTCATGAATCATGAATCATGAATTGAATCATGAATCATGAATCGAATCATGAATAATGAATTGAATCATGAATCGAATCATGAATCATGAATTGAATCATGAATCATGAATCGAATCATGAATCTTGAATCATGAATTGAATCATGAATCGAATCATGAATCATGAATTGAATCATGAATCATGAATCATGAATCATGAATTGAATCATGAATCATGAATCATGAATCATGAATTGAATCATGAATCATGAATCGAATCATGAATCATGAATCAAGAATCATGAATTGAATCATGAATCATGAATCGAATCATGAATCTTGAATCATGAATTGAATCATGAATCATGAATCATGAATCATGATTCAATTCATGATTCATGATTCATGATTCATGATTCAATTCATGATTCATGATTCGATTCATGATTCAATTCATGAATTGAATAATGAATCATGAAACATGAATCGAATCATGAATCATGAGTAAAAAATCATGAATCGAATGATGAATCATGAATTGAATCATGAATCATGAATCATGAATTATGAATTGAATCATGAATCATGAATCATGTATTGAATCATAAATCATGAATCATGATTCATGAATTGAATCATAAATCATGAATCATGAATCAAGAATCATAAATCGAATCATGAATCATGAATCAAATCATGAATCATGAATCATGAATTGAATCATAAATCATAAATCATGAATCGAATCATGAATCATGAATCATAAATCATGAATTGAATCATAAATCATAAATCATGGATTGAATCATGAATCATGAATCATGAATCATGAATCATGAATTGAATCATGAATCATGAATCATGAATTGAATCATGAATCATGAATCATGAATCATGAATTGAATCATGAATCATGAATCATGAATTGAATCATGAATCATGAATCATGAATCATGAATTGAATCATGAATCATGAATCATCAATTGAATCATGAATCATGAATCATGAATTGAATCATGAATCGAATCATGAATCATGAATTGAATCATGAATCATGAATCATAAATTGAAACATGAATCATGAATTTAATCATGAATCATGAATCATGAATCATGAAATGAATCATGAATTGAATCATGAATCATGAATCTTGAATTATGAATTATGAATTGAATCATGAATCATGAATTGAATCATGAATCATGAATCATGAATCATGAATCATGAATCATGAATTATGAATCTTAAATCGAATCATGAATCATGAATCATGAATCGAATCATAAATCATGAATCATGAATCATGAATCGAATCATGAATCATGAGTCAAGAATCATGAATCGAATCATGAATCATGAATCATGAATCATGAATTGAATCATGAATCATGAATCATGAATTGAATCATGAATCATGAATCATGAATCATGAATCATGAATTGAATCATGAATCATGAATCATGAATTGAATCATGAATCATGAATCTTGAATTATGAATTATGAATTGAATCATGAATCATGAATTGAATCATGAATCATGAATCGAATCATGAATCATGAATCATGAATTGAATCATGAATCATAAATCATGAATCATGAATCGAATCATGAATCATGAATCGTGAATCATGAATCATAAATTGAATCATGAATCATGAATTGAATCATAAATCATGAATCATGAATCATGAATCATGAATCATGAATCATGAATCATAAATCGAATCATGAATCATGAATCATGAATCGAATCATGAATCATGAATCATGAATCATGAATCGAATCATGAATCATGAATCATGAATCATGAATTGAATCATGAATCATGAATCATGAAATATGAATTGAATCATCAATCATGAATCATGAATTGAATCATGAATCTTGAATCATGAATCATGAATTGAATCATGAATCATAAATCATGAATTGAATCATGAATCATGAATCATGAATCATGAATCATGAATCATGAATCATGAATCATGAATCATGAATCATAAATCGAATCATGAATCATGAATTGAATCATGAATCGAATCATGAATCATGAATCATGAATTGAATCATGAATCATGAATTGAATCATGAATCATGAATCGAATCTTGAATCATGAATCATGAATTAAATAATGAATCATGAATCATGAGTCATGAATCATGAATCATGAATCGAATCATGAATCATGAATCGGATCATGAATAATGAATTGAATCATGAATCATGAATCGAATCATGAATCTTGAATCATGAATTGAATCATGAATCGAATCATGAATCATGAATTGAATCATGAATCATGAATCATGAATCATGAATTGAATCATGAATCATGAATCTTGAATTATGAATTATGAATTGAATCATGAATCATGAATTGAATCATGAATCATGAATCATGAATCGAATCATGAATTAAATTATGAATCATGAATCAAGAATTGAATCATGAATCATGAATCGAATCATGAATCATGAATTGAATCATGAATCGAATCATGAATCATGAATTGAATCATGAATCGAATCATGAATCATGAATCATGAATTGTATCATGAATCATGAATCA